>NC_091557.1:16239881-16259881 GCF_042767895.1 Penaeus vannamei | reverse complement strand
GAGCACTCGGCCACTGGGTCTGCCGTCCGTCCGTCCATCCGTCCGGGTGCAGATTAATGTGGGTTGAACACGCCCCCTTATACTCATTCCGCCGAGGAACCGCTAGGTTGTACCTGGAAAAACGTGCTTCCACGACTTACGAGTTTCCATCATCTTTGTCCGTCTTCCAGTCGCAAGCAAGGCAGCCTGCGAGTTTCTTTTTGCTTGACGGCAGCGTCATAAAGAGGAGGGGTCTGGATGTGGAGTGAGTTTGGTACTTTCTACAGTATGGTTTAGTATGCAGGCGAGTGTGGGGTTATTTAAGACGATGACAGGCAAGGAGCGAGCGGGCACTCAGGCTTGCAACACTTCCCCCATTATGACCCCAAGCATGCAGGCATCAAGCTCGCCTCCCGCTGACCCGCTTCGCATCAATCTTGCTTCTTACCTGCTCCTCGGTTCCCTCTTCATTATGCTCTACAAAGGCCTCCATGCATGCTGTTGGCTACCAATTAGACGAAGACATTGCAGTGCCCCCAGCCCGCCCCCGTCGCGCCTTCCTCTCGCTCTCACTCGACCCGCGCTCCTTCCTGGCGCTGCCCTCCTCGCCCTCCCGCCTCGTTCCGTTCTCCTCTCATTCCTGCTTCTCCCTCCGCGCCTCTTCCAGGAACCACGCAGGACAGGTCGGAGAAGGGCGCTCGCTTGCGCCACCCTCTTCTTGCGTAGGATTTTTTTTACGTCTAATTATTTTTTATACATTACGGATCCGTCTTATCATCCTGGTAGTGATCAGCCGGAACCCCTTAAGAATACGGGCTTTAAAGTACCAGGAAGAAGCGCTGCCTTGCCCCTCTCCTCTCCCCTCCCCTACCCCCTATTCCGCCCTACCTCCCCCGCCTTCCCCGTTACTCATGGTTGCTGACACCGCCGCTGGAGCTGCCGATTCCCAGTGCCCCAGTCAGCGCCCCGTGAGGGATTGGCGGGAGTCATACCCGAGTGCCTCTGGTGTTGCGACATGACTCCTTCCTCCTCGCCGCCCCCCTCCCCCTTCTCCCCGCCTGCTCCTCGTCTCCCCTTCTCTCCTTGCTTCAGTATGTTGCGGGGGGGGGGGGGGTAGTAGGAGCAGGAGGAAGGAAAGGGGGATGATTGAGCGAGGAGCGAAGGAGAACAAAAAAAATGGATAAAGGGAGAGGGACTGGAAGAGAATGCCGCGTCTCTTACAGTTCTGTTCATTTGACCTCTTTACCCATTTCCCTTCTTATTTGCTCTTCATCGCCCTTCGTCTTGCTACAGACACTCCCCTCTTGCACACCTTCCTCGCAGTCCGTCCTTCCCGGACTCGCCCCGATTTTATTATTCGTGAAAAGGAGACGGCGGAGAGCGAGGTGCTTAATTGGCCTTGTTATTGTGCTCCCCCTTCTAACCCCTCCCTCCCCTTCCTCCTAAAGATATCTCTCGCACCTGTTTTCCCTCTTCTACTTATTTCTCTTTCCCTCTCCCCCTCCTCCCCTCTCTCTTCTCCCCCTCCTCCTCCTCTCTCTTAATCCTCCTCCTCCTCCTCTTCTCGCATCCCTTCCTCTTCCTCCCTCTCCTCCCCTCCTCCTCCTCTTCTTCTTCTTCTTCTTTTTCTTCCTCCTCCTCTTCCTATTCCTCCTCCTCCTCCTCCCCCTCCTCCTCTTTCCCCTCCCCCTCCTTCTCCCTCTCCCCTTCCTCCTCCTTCCCCTCCCCCCCCTCCTCCTCCTCCCCCTCCCCCTCCTCCCCCTCCTCCAACCCCCTCCCCTGCTCACCTGTCCCCCTCGTTCCACACCTCCTCCACTCTCCATCACCTCCTCATCCCGCCAACTCATAAGCCTGTGACGCCCATCTATCACTTTTCTTTTTCGTATTTTTATCGCCAATTGTACCTAAAAGCGTTACACTTATTACTGATGAGTTGAGGGTGACGTCACGTTTTCTTTCCAGAGCAGGCAGTCGTGTGTTGAAGAGATCAAGGACATCCACGTCTGCTGCGCCTTCTTGTCTTCTCCTCTCTTCTCTTTTATTGTTTTCTCTCTGGTCTTCGTTATTCCCGTTCTTTGTTGGTGATGTTGGGTGGAATCACTTTCTGATGGAAATAGCAAGTGCTATTTGTTTTGTTTTGTTTGTTCACTTTTTTTAACGCTGGTGTTCGCTGTATCTTTTTCCCTTCATATTTATCATTTTTTCTCAGGTTCTAACTCATCTTAGTCACCTTTTCCCCTTCACCCTTCCGTCTTCCCCTCCATCTTGCCTGAGTAAATCCCCATCAACTATCCATCATCTTTCTTACTCACCCATGAGTCATCCAGCCAGCCTCTCCCCTTCCTTCCTCTCCCCCTCCTCCCCTCCCCTCCTTCGCTCACCACGCCTCACCTGTCGGGGTTCTGGCCCACGTGCAACTTTGCAATTGCCACAAGTTGATTGATAGGCCCTGCCTGAGCCCGGCGCTATGAATAGAGTCCGTAATTAAACTCCGGTAAAAATGTGATTTAAGACTGTGAGTGAAAGAGTGTGTGTGGGTGATGGTGAACGGCGAACGATGATGGTATGATGACTGAGGGAGCGGATGGTGACTTCCTTCATGTCTCGAAGGTGCTGCCGGCGGCAGCGGCGGCGGGGACGGGAGTGCTGTGGCGCCGCTGAGAGGCTGAGTGAGCCGAGGGCGAGGCGTCTTTCGCTGACGGAAAGGAAGCCGTTTCGCTGCGACTTCTTCTCAATCATTTCAGCGGGACCAATCTCCCCGGGCCTTTGCCGGAGTAGGTCGGCAGGGCAGCAGTGAGCGGCAGTGTAGTGTTACAGAGGCGACGGCGAGGGCGGGGTCTGCTCGCCGTGATGGTGACTGAGATTACATTTACAGTGATATAATGAGACAGGTGGTAGCGTGTGGAAGCAAATTAGCGTTTTTCTAACCGTGCATGCGAAGATGGCGGACATCGGACCCGGGATGACATCTGCGAACGACTTCTCTTGTGCTCATCGAGGAAAAGGGTTCCAAGAATCGATGCAGCTCCCTGTTGCATCTTCACACATCTTGATGCATTATGATACAATATATATATATATATATATATATATATATATATATATATATATATATATATATATATATATATGTGTGTGTGTGTGTGTGTGTGTGTGTGTGTGTGTGTGTGTGTGTGTGTGTGTGTGTGTGTGTGTGTGTGAGTGAGTGTGTGTGTGTGTGTGTGTGTGAGTGTGTGTGTGAGTGAGTGTGTGTGTGTGTGTGTGTGTGTGTGTGTGTGTGTGTGTGTGTGTGTGTATGTATGTATGTATGTATGTATGTATGTATATATACACATATGCACACAGACACACACGGGTTGAATTTTATCTGAATTCTCTCCTTCGCAAAAGCAGCGATGACCCCCCCCCCCTTCCTCTCCTGACCCACTTCCACAAAACCCACTACATGACTCAGCTGATTGCTAACCGCCCCATAGATTTTCCACTTAAATAACAATAATAAAAGATTTAATCAGGAAGCGCGAATGAAGTGTTTAAAGGTCGCGAGCAAGTCCACGTGATCCCGGGAGAGCGCAGTGTGAAATTATTATAATAGTTTTCCATCGCCAAGGTAAACGAGACGAGGTTCACATATTGACAAAAATCTTCTCGGGTCTACAAGTCTGTGATGTTATTTATGACAAGGGAAGGCAGAGTCGACCTGTAAAAAGATTACGAACCAAATAATTATAAGCGGATTGTAAAAAGCATGATTTAGTACGCCAAGTGAAAGACTGACCTGGCATTTAGGGGCTCTTATCCTAGTGCAAACTTTCTGGCCGTTTTCGTGCCCCTTGTCATAATCTTTCGTCTGTTCTTGAAAGACTCTGCGGGCGGGAGGGAAACTTGAGCGATAGATATGCCGCTACGTGAGCGATATTATGTGAGGTGCTTGGACGTTAAGACTTTTGAAAGATAGTGGAACCCGCGGAATATTCAAATTTTGGTCACGAAATTGAGCGTAAGAAAAGAAAGTGATGTGGTAATATCATGCAGAAGAGAATAGGCTATTTGCTGCGTAAAATGTTGGATAGTGATAATGAGTATGCAAATATTGAAATAATAGGCCTACGAGCATTTCGTAGAGGATAAGCGTTCCGCGCACATCGCCGGGACGAAGAAAGCATTGTTTCTCGAAGCTGGGTCTCGGAAGCTTTAGAATCATATCTGGGCAGAGACCACGCTCGAGTGATCATTAATTGGCCGAGGGTTGTACTCTGCCGCTGACCAGGAATTGGGAGCAGAATGGCAATAATTGCAAGGTTGCCACCAGCCCTCCTTATCAATCCATCTTATCCCCCTCCTCCTCTGCGCATGTTGGACTTACCTCTGGCGGTGTCGGACGGTCAATCAGCCTTTCACAAAAACTAGTCAAAGCCCTGCCTGCTCCCTCAACCCTTACTTTGGCTGTGACTGAATGACGGATGGAAGCCTTGAGGCCCTCGCGGGGGGAGCGGACACTTGGCACAGATATGCGGACGGAGGGGACGGAGAGAAGGGGAGGAGGAGGAGGAGGTGAAAGGAAAAATAGGAAGATGGGAAAGGCAGAGAGGAGGATTACAGGGGAGGGGCGAGGGGAAAGGGAAGAGGAGACGGGGAATGAAAGCAAGAGCGGACGGCCGTTGGGTGTGCGGGAAGGGATGGACGCGGCCGGCGGTGGGCGTGCATGTGGCAGCCAGCAGAAGGCGCTCCTGTGGGCGAGCTGAAGGGTCCAAGAGGGCTGGACGGGGGCGGGGGTAATGGTGGAGTCTGACCAGCTTTTTGAACCTTTTAGTTTACCTGTGACTGAATGAGTGATGGACGCCCTTAGGGCAGAGTCGCGGGGGGCTTTGCGGGGGTTGGCTGAAGGATGGGTGTGACGCGAGCTCGGGCGCGGAAGGGGCGGTTTCAGCGGAGGGAAATGGGTCCGGGGGGGGGGGGGTAAGAGGCGATCGAGGATGGGTTAAGATACAGAGCTTCTGATAATGGAAGGAAAGTTCATGCAAAAAGAAGTAACGTTTAAAAGAATCATGGATGATGGGCAGCCAGGGTGAAAGCATGTCTGATCCGCTACCTGAATCCTGCCTCTAAGGAACAATAACAAACATGCCAAGGGAACCCAGATCACGTGAAGGGATGTTCATGACCAAGCCATGTGAATCTCATGCCTGTGTAGATAGATAAAACAGGAACTCACGCCTCCATGGAGTAAAAACCTCCCGAGTACACGAAGAGACCCCCCTCGCCTCACCCCCTAACCCCTTACCCCCCTCACTTCTTACCCCCTCATCCCCTAACCCCTTACCCCCTCACCCCCTCACTTCTTACCCCCTAACCCCTCACCGCCTCACCCCTCACTTCTTACTCCATCACCCCCTCACTTCTTACCCCCTAACCCCTCACCGCCTCACCGCCTTACCCCTCACCGCCTTACCCCTCACCCCCCCACTTCTTACCCCCTCACCCCCTTACCCCTCACCCCTTCGCTCTCATGAATTAGAACTTTACTACATCGTGTAAGGGAAACGGCAAGGCTCAGCGGAATAGAACTCGTTGGCCGGCGTCGGGAGCCTCGTCGGCTTGTTAGGAGGGTTCATAGGCACGCCGAGCCCCTTGAATAGAGCCCTTCGCGAGGGCCAGGTGAGGGTGAGGGCTGTGAGTTATGAGGAAGTAGCAGGCTTCTCTGGATGGAGTATGTAGGCGTGCGATGAAAGAAGCTGAATCAGCCTGCTTGAGAATATAATTAAGGGCGCAGCACTCTGGATTTGGTAACACAATGATGAGCTGTCCATACGTGAAGACTTATACAATTGTAATGAGTATGCAAATATGCTCTTAAATTAAGTTTGTGCTCAATAAACTCTTGGTCAAGCCCGAGCGGCGTTCTTGGCCTCTCCCCACATCTCCTTAACGACCTCTGGTAGATAAAAGCACCTGAAGAACGACCTGCCAAAGTAGCTTATACGACTCTTGGGCGCGCGCGTCTCAGGCACACATCACTGAAGGCGTCCCTCCGCTTACTAGGAGCTCCGGATAATAAAACCGCGGCTCGGAGCCTCGTGACTTTGGCATCTTATTTGAAGTTTTAAGCAGATTTATGAAGCTTTTGCTTTATCCCGTTTTCTGTAGCTGTTCTTGGGGGTATACTCAAATATTCTGTCTGTCATATTCACTCACATTAAACAGGATCATCCGTAATTTGTAACATATTCCATACGCATTAGCATACCTATTCTGTTGCTTATATCCGCGTTATACCTGCGTGTGCAATCCCGTACCTACCCACACGCCCTTATTCAATTAAGCCGACAATCCCTTTGCCAAATAAGTGGATAATTAGGTCATCTAAAAGCCATAAAGGAGTTTATATCCACGACCGGCCGGAGGAGCTAACGGGTGGGAGGGGGCGGGAAGGCACGGGGAGGGGGGAGGGAGTGTCGCCTTGCTGTTGGGGGAGCCAGGCAGGAAAAGGGGGGAGAGGGGAGAGAGAAGAAGAAGAGGAGGAGGAGGAGGAGCTGGAAGAGGGAGGGAGGAGGAGGAAGGGAGAGGGAGAAGAAAAAGGAGTTAGTTGAAGGAAAAGATCGGAGCGAGGACGAAAGAGGATGGAAAACGCGAAAGGAGGAATAACACGGAGGGAGAAAACTAACGAGAGGGGGGAAGAGCAGCAAGAAGAGGCAGTGCAGCCGTAAAGCCGGTAACGATTATGCGGCGGACATAGCTAGACGACGGCTGTGTTTTACCATTAGACAAGAAACGCCGGCTTTTAATTCGGTGCTGTAAGCAGTCTCGACGTCGCTGTAGCCGAGTCCCAGCGATTCCGCCAGACCCTGTAATGACCCCTGCCACCATGACTCTGTTCGACTCCTGTAAACGAACGGGTCAACCCACATCGGTATTCTCCAAACAAGACTATAAAATGCGAAAAAGTGTGTCGAAAAAAACTTGGTTTAGGCGTGTTTCCCAGTTCCAAAGTTTGATGGCTGTGACCCCCTAGAGGTTGTCCCCGGTTTTGATCGTCCCTCCTCTCGCTCCCCCCCCCTCCCCCCTCCATCTTCTGCCTACCCTCGCTCTCCCTCGGTCTGATAAACATCAGTATCATTATCAGTGGACATGCTGCTATATGGCACTTTCAGAATTTGCGTTATTGCCAAATGATGTCTGAGCGATGTCGTTCTTTCGTGGATTTTTGGGTATTCTTTGTTGGTGGATTATTTGATTCGTGTTTCGTTTTGCCGTTCGTGCGTCCCTGGTTCCTCGCGGCTCGTGTGAAGCGACGAGGGCCGGCGCGGATGATGACTGTCACAGTAGATTAACCAGTTAGTTACCGGTTACCAGTTCGTTTATAGCGTCTCCTTCCTTCCCACGGCGAGCAGCAGGAGTTTTCTTGAGCGAAGTCCCTGTAGTAGGACACTTAAACAGCAGGAAACTCTCATAACGGATCTCCAGCCTCTCCATGTTCTCCATGTTACGTAACATCTTATGTGGTAGCTGTGTGAACAACTCGTGTAGCTGTGTAAAGAGCCTCGTGCGGCTGTGCGCTGGCCAGCCCTTGGCCAAGGAACTCTCCCGAGACACCGGTACCTGCATAAAAACGATGGTAAGCCAAGGGGTTTCTTTTGTCAAGTGAAGGCGTAATTAAGCCAAAGGGAATTCTGAAATATTTGACGACCCGTCGTCGATGAGAGGCTTGTCACCTGATAAGGCAAAATGGCACCATGGGCTCAGGTGAGGGTGTGGGGCTGACTCCAGTGTGTGATAAAGTTTAAACCGCACCGATTGGTAGCGAGAAATTAGAAGAAAACCCAAAATATTTTTCACGGCAATTATCGTACATACAAAACGAGTATATCCTGATGTTCTTTGAGTATAGGGAGGGCGGGGAAGGGGGACGCCTCATCAGGATCTGCCTGGAGGAGAGCTTAAGATAAGGACAGAAGGGCGCGGGTAAATGATTCCAATACAAGACGATAGCAGAGCGCGCGTCGCCTACACGCTCGTCTCCGCCATTGTAGCAGGGTTGGGGCCGGTGTCGGGATGTCACGCCGCAATAAAATCAAGGTGAATGTGCAATAAAGATGGCGGGTGTCAGGTAAAGATCCCCCTCGTCATGGAACCTGGACCCTTAAACCACCTTGGAGGCCGGCGTGGGGGCAGCTCGCAGGGGGTGAGGGAGGGGGTGGGGGCGCTGGGAGATAGAAGAGGAAGAGAAAGGGGAGAAGGAGGGAGAGGAGGAAGAAAACAGTGACTTAGAAAGGGGAAAATGAGAAAAGGCAATAACACAAGAGAAATCGAAACTGGCATGCACCGTTACAATGTTGCTGAACTGGAAGAAGAAAACTGTTGGACTTGGAATGAAGTCGTCGAAAGCAGAACCGGGAAGCCTCTTGAGTGAACTGCTAGCTTTGGAAAGCTACTTGAAGGATAAAAGTGCAAAATTAGACAAAAAATCAGGGTGCCAAGGGAGTCTTACGGTGTGATATAGGGGTAAGGAAGATAGGTTAAGCGGAGACAGAAGATGGAAGGGAGGTGGAGGAAAAAGAGGAGGAGGAGGAGGAGGATAGGGTGGGGTCAGAGATGGCATAAAAAGTGGTAAGGTTGTTTGGTATTGTAATATGTTCGTCCGAGTTTATTTACATATGATTTGGAGGTCGTAAAGTGTAGCTTAAATAGTTAAGACGTCGAGAGCCGGAGGACGCAGTTCCTCACACCAAACATGGAGACGTTTCTGTTGGTTCGCTTCCTGATGATGACACATGTTTTATTGGCTTTTTAAGGGTATTTGTCCACTCTTTCCTCGCTGGCCCTGGACCCGCCGACGGAGTTCTGTGCGTAGATTCCCGCCGGGTTAGACATGCTCCAACTTTAAACAGGATTTCTATCTTTTTTCTAAATAGGCGTCCTGTGTTACGGCTGTCAGAGAATTTCTTCATACATCATCTTCCTTAACATATTGCCTGACCTTATTCTTGACCTTAGACTCGGCGCAGGGCCTTACACCGCGTCCTCCTTGCTCCTCTACCCGACGCGGCGAGAAAAGGACAAGGGTTGAGACGCCAGAATGAATTCTTGATTTCCCCTTGACACAACGCTGCGCCAGATCCCGGGACTGAGGCGGGCATTATTTTTGCTGATTTTACATAAAAAGGAATTGTTGGTGATGCTATATATGATTCTCTCTCTCTCTCTCTCTCTCTCTCTCTCTCTCTCTCTCTCTCTCTCTCTCTCTCTCTCTCTCTCTCTCTCTCTCTCTCTCTCTCTTTCTCTCTCACTCCTTAGCTATCCACCTGTCTATCTATCTAACGAACTATCTGTGTATCTCTTTCAGTTCCTCCTACTCCCCCGTCTCTCCCTTTCCCACTTCATTTTCCTCGTTTTCTTTCTCTTTCTCTTCCTCTTCATAACCCTCTCCTTCTTTCCATTTCTTTTCCTCTCCCTCTTCTTATTTTTCTCTCTCTCCCTCTCCCTCTCCCTCTCCTTTCTCTTCCTCTTCCTGCGCCCCCTTCCCCCCACCCCCTGCAGCCTAGCCCCCTATTCTCTCCCCCGTCGCACGTTTCTCCCCAAGTAGTAAAACAAGGTGGCTCGCTCACGATCTAGCTCTCGTTTGAAAGCCAGGTCGTGTTGGTCCGTTTATGACTTCATCCCGCAAATATATATTACGTTTAATGATGCCCGCCCGCCTCACACTGCCTTTTACATGGACGACCAGACCTGCATGCAAACGTGTGGGGGGTATGGTGTAGGGGGAAGGAGGAAGGGGGGTGAGGAAAAGAGGGAAGGACAGGGGGAGGGAGATAAGGAAAACGGTAATAGAAATAGAAAAAAGAGGGTAACGTTCTTAGGATAAAGTTCATAGACGCTTGGGGGACGGATCCTGGTCCCTTCGAATTTTAGGAGATGCGAGGAAGATCGCGTGTTTTTTTCTTTTATGGGGGGGGGGGGTGAGACGAAAGTCAAAAGAAATAAACAAAAAGACAGAAGAAAAGAAAACGGCGAGAGAGAAAAACGTCCAACGACAAAAGAAAGCTCGCGCATCGAACTTGGAATACAAGTCGAAAGGAAGGGCGAGGATGTAAAAGGGAAGAGAGAGAGGCGGAGGAGAACTCACGGCGAGACGTGGGAGTGCGAGGAAGGTCGTGGTTCAGGTTGTACAGCGAGTAAACAAGAGCCCGTCTGTTTCTTGTTCTGTTTACGCGGTGCATAGACATGTTCCCCTTCGCTGTCTCGCGCACATAGATCTTCACATATATGTTTCATCGCTTATTGCTGTGTTAGGGGAAGGGGTGTGTGCCCGACGAAACGTGGGGTGCCCCTCCCCGTCGCCTCCTGACAGTGATCGACCGTAAGTGCGTTTTTGCATAGATTTAAACGCATCATAGTTGGCGGTCGCTTTGCGGTCGCTCGCTGATAAAAAGGCGCATTAAAAAGCCGCAGCCGCCGCGTCAGACAGCCGCACGAACGGCGGCGCGACACCTCCGCCAGCGGTAATGAGGTGAGCGGAGACGCCCGCCTCCCTTCCCTCACCCATCAACGCCCTCCTCAGTCACTGGAGCTTTTTCACGAGACGCGAGTATTTCGCTAGGTTCGGCAGCCGTTTTGATCCCGAGATGAACCAGGGTAATGGAGTCTTGTGTCCAGCCTGCCTCGCCGCCAGAGCCAGGTGTATTATTTTCAGGTCATTAAACATCCATTTATGGAGTCCTGATAAGCACGTCGGTTGAGAGGCTTTTTCACGTTTGATTTGGCGGTGTTCCCGAGGTGTTAAAACATACCGGTAAAATCATACCGGATTGAGGCCAGAGCGACCCGGCCGGAGATAAGGCAGAGTCTTTAGTCTTATCTGTGAACAGTAAAGGTTATTGTGCCGCGGCGCCGCCACCTGACACCCCGCTGATGGCTGCGAGGCGCGCTCGCCGCCCCGGTTATGGCCTCGTCCTGGGACTTTTCCTGCAGGAGGATCTTTTCCTCTTCGCGGAACTGGCCGCGCACGTCATGGCCAGCGGCAGCGGCAGCGGCGCCGGATCTCCCGCCGTTCCTGGCAGGATTCGCTCGAGCGCGCCGGAGTTGTGGCGCTCGCCCATCGAAAATAATGATTCCTAATGCCACCCACGTCGAGCAGTGACTTCCTAATCCCGCCCACAGCTCGCAAAACGGCGCACTAATCCAACGACACTAAATGACGAAGCCTGATCCTGTCCAGGCCGAACAGCGGCAGGGTAATGCAATCCATAATAAACAGTGGTCCGATTCCCGCCCACGGGAGAGGCGACGCTTGCGTTCCACCCCCGCCCGTATCAGGTATTCGATCTTCCGGTTCATAGGCGTAATGATATTCATGGCGATCTTCCAAGCGCGAGTCGATGACACGGGCGGCGGCGGTGGCGATCTTCCAATTCAGCTAAACGGCCACTGGGCGTGATCTGGGCGGTAATCTAGTAATACTGTGCCGGATCTTCTCGGCGTCCTTCGCTGATGCGCTTGATACACTTGGATTTACGGTGTTAAGCCGCGAGGCCGATAGATCTTATTTCCTCATTGTATTAGCATATGTGGAGCAGCCTTCGCATACCTGCTCGCTAGATCTGTGTGTGTAAATCTTTGCTTTTTTCCCTCTTCTTTTATGTGCTGGGAGAGGCAGCATCTGGCGAACACCGCTGGCAGTAAATGTCGCCGTGATTGTCTAGCCTTGTTCCTCAGTTGGTCACTGCGGTTTATTTTTATGCAGTTCACCGCCATCGAAAACTCCTTTTACTATCCTCCGTTATCAAGGGAACCGGGTGAAAATGAAGCTCCTCGGCGCTAATATCCCCTCTTATGCTAATGCCTCTCGAGGACGTGGAGCCATCTCCGTCCTGAGGGAGGAGGTCCTGCCGTGAGCGACGCCGCCCGCCAGCCTCGGCGTGAGGGCGTCGCAGTGGTGACAAGGCGGCGACAGATAAGGCCGCCCGCTAGAAGATAGAGACGACCCAAGACGGATGGGTGTCGAACTTGGGCGCGCCGATAGCCCGCTAATTCGGTGATTCCCATGCCCCCTGTGCCACCCGACGACACTTGGGCCTGTCCCGGCCCTGGGCCTGTGGCGCTCAGCTGCCCAAGTACATGCGCATTATAATGCTAAGCCATAAATTCTGTAAGGTCGCTGTTCGAGTCGAGAACTAGTAAAGAACAACCTTCGAGCCTTTTCGCTTATCTTTTTATTAGGAGGGACTCGGTACCGGTCGAGACGGGTCTAAGAGACGGTAGGCCTGTGTCCGGGCACAAGTGGTCATCTTGTAGGCCTACAGTGGATTAGTAATAGACCCGAAGTGAGGGGATAGTGCTTCGTAATGGGAGAAAGGGTTGTGTTGCTGATATCGCAGTGAAATTATTTAAATGTAGGCCTAGGGAACAGCCTGGTGGGGCTGCCTAATGACCCGCTCAGACGTCGTCACCTGATGTCTAGGACACCTGGCGGTTCCCAGTCTTGTAGACATGAAAACTTTTGTAAGATTTACTTAATATGATGTTAGTGTAACTTTCAACGTAGTGATGAATAAGTGTAGTTTGCCACATGATAGTATGTGCATGGTTTATTTCAGTTGATAAATGCTAGAATTGACGTCATCATAAACAATACTAATATATTTTATCTTTTTTACAGGTAAGTTGTTGCTTGATCCAAAGGAGAGAGCGGCGGAACGGGCGTGAGTAAAGTATGGAGTAAGATTAGTTTTTCGAGGATCTCTCGCGACTCGAGGAGAAATCCACGTTTTCTTCGAACGGAGCGAGGAAGACGCCTTCAGGTCAGCGGCCGCGCGCGAGTCCTTCGAACGGAGCGGTATTCCTTCTCCTTCGATCTTGCGGTTTCTTCCTCCTTATACCCTTTTCCCTTCCTCCATGTCCCTCTCTTAATCTGTCTTCCTTCTTCGTCCTCCTCTTCCTCTACTCTTCCTCTTCCTCCTGCTCCTCCTTCCTTTCTCCTTACTCCTCTTCCTTCCTCCCCTATCCTCCCATATCCTCTCCTCCCCTCCCCTCCCCTCCCCTCCCCTCCTTTTCCTCCTCCTCCTTCTTCTTTTCCTGATACGCTTTGATCCACACTTATACTACTACAATCTCTCCACCATTTACACTTTTACCTCACCGCATGCGCCTCCACCTCCAACATTAGCTACGACCTCTTTTTCCCACCCCTATCTCTGACCCTCCCCTTCACGACCCCCCTCTTCCCCTCACGACCCAATCCTCCCTTCACGACCCCCCCCTCCTCTACGACCCCCCCCCTCCTCCCCTCCTCCCTTCACGACCCCCCCTCCTCTACGACCCCCCTCCTCCCCTCCCGACCCAATCCTACCTTCACGACCCCCCTCCTCCCCTCATGACCCCCTCTCCTCCCCTCACGACCCCCCCCCTCTCCTCACGACCCCTTCTTCTCCTCATGTGACCACACCTTAAGGGCTCGGGTGAAGGACTTGGAACTGGTGGTTGATGGATGTCCTGGAATCACGAAGGTCTGAGGCGGGATGTGTGTGTGTGTGTGTGTGTGTGTGTGTGTGTGTGTGTGTGTGTGTGTGTGTGTGTGTGTGTGTGTGTGTGTGTGTATGTGTGTGTGTCTGTGTGTGTGTGTGTGTGTGTGTGTGTGTGTGTGTGTGTGTGTGTGTGTGTGTGTGTGTGTGTGTGTGTTAGTGTGTGTGTGTGTGTGTGCCTTTCATCTCTCTCTCTCTCTCTCTCTCTCTCTCTCTCTCTCTCTCTCTCTCTCTCTCTCTCTCTCTCTCTCTCTCTCTCTCTCTCTCTCTCTCTCTCTCTCTCTCTTCTCTTTCTCTTTCTCTTTCTCTCTCTCTCTCTTTCTCTCTCTCTCTCTCTCTCTCTCTTTCAGTATTAATCAAACCCAATCACTCTCTTAATCTACCCTTCTACCTCGCCCTCTTAACTTTATCCATCCCTTCTTCCTGTCCCTCCCTCTTCCTCTCATTCTGTCTCTTCGTATTCAATCTTTTCCCCATCGTCATCTTATTCCCTCTTCCGCTAATTTATCGTTCCCTCCGCGCGTGTGAGTGCGTCTGTGGCCCTGCATACGCGCGGATGTGAGAGGATGCCGCCCTGTGTGTATCCTCAAAAGGCCCCTTGTTTACCTTCGTGTTGAGGCCTCAGTGGTAAGTTGGAGTGCAGGACAAGGAGGTTACAGAAGGGCGTCACAGGTGTGTTTGACAAGCATCACTCCGGGACAGGTGGAGTGACGCAGGTGTGGGAGGAGGAATACAGCAAGTCACCGCCCCAGCTGCACACCCTCGCCCTCCCCCATACACCTCCACCCGGTCCCCCGCCTCTGCATGTGTAGCTCAACATTGATAGATGGATGTGGTCATCCTGGACACACATCCATGGCTTCATGCATGATGACAGATGTATATATGCACACCGGGCTCTGTGTATTAAGTAAATTTATTAAAAGTGGCGTGGGGTCGGGGATGGTATTTGGACACGGTGCTGCCGTTTGCACAAGGTGAAGACAGAGAGGGAGAGACAAGAGGGGCGGGGCGATGGCAGTCATATGAAGAGCTATTAACATCCTGCATAAAGGGAGCTTTGCTGATTTGCTGCGTTCCAGCGATTGCAGTCTTCGCCACCTGATGAACGACCGGCGTGTATCAAGTTAGCTGTGGCTAGTGTATTGAGTAAATAAGTAGGTACCGCCGCGCCGCAGCTAGCGATTGCTACTAGTAACCAGCAAGACCGCGCTGCAGCGATGGAAAATTGCAGCACGGTTCATAAATTAATTGTCAGCAATAGGGGAATCGTCATTAGCAGCATGAAAATCACCTGTGATATGTCGGTAATTTGGAATGATTACATTTGATTTAATGATCTGTATATCACCTGGTGACTGGGACAAAGGCAGGTTGTGGATATTACGATAGAGAAGTTCAAATTTGCATGCAGGAGCAAATGAATATAATAATTCATATTGGAAAAAGCTACAAAAACTTCGCGTATCCTCCCCCTTTCCCTTTCTCTCTCTCTCTCTGTCCCTGTCCCTCTCCCTTTCTACCTCCAACGGTCCGGAACACCATCGAGCGCTCTCTCTCTCTCTATCTCTCTCTCTATCTATCTCTATCTCCCTCTCCCACTCTCTCACTCCCTCTAATTCTTCCTCCTCCTTTTCCTCCCCCACACTCCCCCTTCCTCCCTCTCTTCCTTCTACCCTCCCTCTCTCGGCCTCTTTCTCTCCCTATCCTCCCCCCCCTCCTTCCCTCTCTCTCTCCTCCTCGCTCTTTTTATCTTATTCTCATTATTACTCTCACGTTTTCTTCAATATACACATTCTCTCCCCCGCTCTCCTTATATCAGTGTTTATCAATCTGTTCGTTTACCCACTTTCTTCTCAAAATATGCATGTATGATAACAACAAAGGCGGCGATTAAAAGCATAACTGATGATAAAAACAATGATGATAGAGAGGGAGATGGTAACAGTAATGACAGTACTGCTAATGACGCTACTATTGCTAAAATAACAACGATAATGACAGTCTTTCATCACCCAGAAACTGACAGTAATGACACCTGACAATCACGGGAAGAACGATGCCTGGGAATCCGATCGACTTGGAAGACAAAGTAAGAGTTGATAACATCGAAGCCATGGTTATGCATCATCCTTGCATCGGGGCGTTTGTTTCATAAAATCTGGAAAGAATGAAAATGTAAATATCAGGAAATAACCACTTATTACCCTCTGCCCACAATGACCACGTATCGCCTAGCGCTTGATCTACATCGGTGTGATTATACATCGCTAATTTTGATCTATGAATGGATGGAACTTACCTGGAGGTTGACCTTGGGAGGTAACGAGAGGGACTTCAGAGAGAAATTTACGAATGATAAATCTTTTGAAATGCCTGGGTTGGGGTTGCAGTGGAGGTTAGAGAGAGAGAGAGAGAGAGAGAGAGAGAGAGAGAGAGAGAGAGAGAGAGAGAGAGAGAGAGAGAGAGAGGGAGGGAGGGAGGGAGGGAGGGAGGGAGGGAGGCAACTCCATTTCTTTTGCTTTATCCGCTTTGTCTTTGTGTTTCCCTTTAGTGGTTTCGTGAAAGTATTTGGCACGCCGGGGCACGAAAGAAGAAGAGGGAGGAATAGGAAGGATGGACGCCCGTTGCTGTTTGAAGGAAGTGTACTCGTTGGCACAAGGAATCCGCCGGCATGCACGAACGCCAGTACATCCGTGTCCTTCTGCAGCAACCCGTTACGGGTCACCTCGTTGATGGGGCGAAGGGGCCAAGAACACTCACTGACCAAAATAGCTACCAAACTTTTTAACTACAGGCACACATTCCCAAACACTTCAGCACTCTGTACACACAACACAGGATGGCTAAGACAGGCCGGCTGATTTCTTCTGGTGGGTGTGTGGGGGGAGGGTTAAGGAAAGGAGGGGGGGGGGAGGCAGAAGGAGGTAGAAGGCAGTTAGGTTGGTTCTGGGAGTGGGATGGATAGGAGGGACGGAGAGGTGGTGAAGGCTAGGGATGGGGAGGGGAGGGAAGGGAGGAAATGGGAGAGGGAGGCAACGGATGGGGGTAGGAGAGGGAATGGTGTCGGGGGCAGGGAGGGGAGGGGCAAGGGGAAGGGAGGGGATGGGGCATGAAGCAAGGAGGGCCCGAGAGACGTGATTGATTCAGACCAAACACGCGATCCACACACGACTTTTGTCTCTGGCTCTCGCTGCTCTTCGAATGCAGAGGAAATTGTGCATAAATACCTGGCCATTGTTTCTGGCCGGGGGTGGGGATGGGAGGTTAGGGGGGGTGCGATCTCTGCATCTGACTGACTGGTGGTGACAGCAGTGGGGGTCGTGGGGCTCTGGGTGGGAGGGGGGGGTACTGTAGGGAAGTTGCAAGAGACGTGCGTGAAGGTATGAATATTTTTGTGCAGGAGGTTTGATGTTTTTTTCTGAATTATATGTTAGCTTACAGATTGCAGAGAGAATGAGGCAGCGAGGCAATCCTGTTCAGCCATGTGTCATATTTTATTGATATTATTATCATCATCCACCCCGTGCTTAAGAATCTATCGTACCCCCCCCCCCTCTTTTTCCCTCCTCAAAGCACAGTTCCCAAGTGGTCGGGTCATCCTCGGGCTTTTCTGTCGAGGGTGACCTGACAGCTCCTCTCGGAGACACCTCCTCGGCCGGAATATTCATGAGCGTCTTTGAAGATGCTCTAAGGACGCTCTGGAGCCTATAGCGAAGTGTGCGAGCGGGGCTGAGCGTAGTGTAGTTCAGGCGCGGGTCGAGGGGCAGCCGTGCTATCGGAGGATCTTATCTCCTCGGCTTTGTTTTCATCTGTGCCGAGTTAGGGAAGATCTGCTTTGTGATATTTTTGATATTGCAGAGATATCTTTTCGGATGATATAGCCACGGAGCGGTCCAAGGGGGCTGCCCTCTGGGTTGGAGATGGAGGGGGGGGGAGCGCGTCGGCGGAACGGGCGGAGAAGAAATAAAAGAAAAGAAAGGTGAATATCATACGAAATCCTCCTCCAAGAAATAATGGGCGTAGCTGCGGCGTCTTCTTCGGGAATATGCATGCTCAAGCTGCAGAGACAACATGCCTTGATGGATGACTGAGTGCTTCGTGCAACTTTGCAATCCGGGAATGCTCGGCGGAGTTTTCAAAAAGTCTCGTGCGCGGCGGCCGGCGGAGAGGCGGCGGTGAGCGCAGCGTTGTGGCGCGGCGGAGGGCGCCGCGGCTGCAAGTGGTAATTAGTTTGATGCGTGCGCCGCCTGATGACCATCATTACGAGGGAGTGTCGATCTGGCCGGCGGGACGAGCCGCGCGCCGCCACGTCACACCGCAGGTAACAGCGCACGCCACAGTGCTAGAAACTCGGGATAACACGCCACGCTGCTGGAGCGCTCGGCGGTGCGCCTTCCTGCAAGGTAATATTATAAATTCATCGAGACTAACCTGTTTGGCACCCGCCGAAAAAAGAGAACCATGTTTCACAGTCGAATATAATACTCCCGCAATGTTAGTACGAAATCAGAAGGAAAATAGATTCAGTGTATTTTTCTTTCCACCGAAATATATATCCCAGCATTGTGACGTGTACCTTGGCTGACATATCTGTTCCTCTGAGCACCGGAAGCATACCTCAATAAAAACGACGATCACCTGTTACGTGTCGTCATTAGCGGCAACTCCAGCAAACCTCAAGCCTCCCCCAGGGCCGCGTTAGCCGCTCGCGAATCTAGTCGCCGGAGCTCGCCGCGGCGCCCCCGAGCCCCGGCCAGCTCGCCCTTCGCACCGCCGCCGCCCGGCCCGGCCGAACGGGCGATTAGCACGCGGGCTCGAGGGCCCTCCTTCCTCCCCTCTCCTCTACAGAGCTTACACTCTCATCTGCCACTGGCTGCGTATGGCGTAGAGCGTCAGTGAAATCGCAAACTAAAAAGACGAAAAGGCGAGACACCTGGCATCAGATGATAAATGAATTAAAAAAAAAAAAAAATGCATACCAAGTTCTGATGCCTAGTGTCTGCGGTTCTGCCTTCAGCCCAGCACATCGTAAGGTCACGAGGGTGGAGCAGGACATGCGCCGTGCATGTTCCTCTGCGGTCAGCTGTGGGCGCGCGATGGAAATGGTCCTCGCACGAACAATTTCCATATTCACGCAATTCTGTGCCCATAGTGCATTAGAAACACCTGAATCATAACTCTTCAATTTTATTTCCTTTACTCAGATATCTTTAGAGATGTATTTTGCATAATATCCACTTCAGGTCTCCATAAACTCCACATTGGCCACTACAGATCTCCCTGGAGTTGCTCGCAATATCATTTTATTACTATCAAGGAGCAAAATCTATACACCAGCGAGCGCCAAAAAAACGTCTGAGCGGAGAGGAGGAGGAGCCCCAGGATAACGTCTGCCCCCTCCCCCTCCCCTCCCCTCCCCCACAGTAATCATGGCCACAACTCACAGATAAATCATAGCTAAAGATACACCTAACGGATAGAAGGGCGCACATCCACCGCTAAACATATCTCCACCCACCACGCCCAGGGAGATGACACAGTATAACCTGAATAATAGTCGCAGAAACGACGGATTTGCGGATACTGCGAGCGATGGCCATTCGGAGACACTCGGTGGACAGCCAACCGCTTTGCCAAAACAAAGATGGGGTGAAAAAAGCAGTTTTCTTGCGCGCTGTGGTGTTCCCTCGCGAAACGTGCGGTGTTGCTCAACCACACTCGTAGAAATTATAGTAATAGCTCAATCATACTTACAATGATTATACGAACGGCTACACCTTAATCACTCAAACGCTGGACATGCAACTCTGCGCGTTCTCGACACAATAACCGGATATACACGTTGTTGAATGTTTCCTTCTCAAGCCGAACATCGTGTCATTTTGCTCAATTCAAATACCTGGGTGAATCGCGCCGAGTGTCTTTCACAACTTCTTTTCAATCAAAATTGCCGATCCTGACCAAGGTGGAGTTTAGGACGTACCCAAGGGAGTACACGCGTGTGTCAATCAATGCTATCACTGCCGCGAACCCGAATATTACCCAATGAACTGTTTTGATCCGCGCATCAGTGACAATTCATGGTCGAAATAACAGTTATGACGAACTCACTCGGATGTGTAAAAAGTTGTGGTTCGCACGCACACTTGGGCCAGAGTCAAATTACCTGCGCGGTTTACGTGTGTTTCTGGCCCTCCATCTACCAGCACGACACTCAAATCAGAGGCTCCGCTGATGTTTTGATCAATGTGTTTTGGTCGTGGCGGCGCAGGTGGCGAGGCGCCCTTTGATGGGGGTCGTATTAGAGGCCCGCAGCGCATGTTTGGCGGCGCTAATTGTCTCGCTGGCTGGAAGGGACGGCGGCGGCGGAGCAAGACTGACGCGCGTGCCCCGAGCGCCTTTCCTCCCGTGCCCCTGGCGGTCGCCGCTTGCCCTCGCGTGAAGGTGCTTGCCCCCCGGCCATCATTAGCTGCATACCAAGGACGCTCTCCTTCCTGTGCG
>NC_091557.1:16229881-16234881 GCF_042767895.1 Penaeus vannamei | reverse complement strand
AATTTATGGCCGGGAATTAAGGGCCTTAAGGATCTTAAACATCGCGACGAGTCTCTATCAACGGATTAGAGATAATTGTAAACCAAGAAGTGTAGGCCGAATGATTTTTTTGTGGGGGGGAGGAGGGTGAAGAGTGATTTGAGATAAGAGGGCATTGGTAGAACAGGTGTGTCAACAGAGGGCGAGATGGAACGACTGATAACAGTATCCGCCGAGTGTCACCTTGGTTCATGGACCAGGTTTTCCGATTCTGCGGAGAATGACAGGGATCGAGATCATCGCTTAAACATTAGGCCTCTCACCCCCCCCCCCTCTCCTTTCCTCCCCCAGTGAGCTGGAGGTCCTCTCTACGGGGTGTTGATGGTCGTCCTCCCCCCACCCCCCCATCGTGCCCGCATTACTAACCTGTAATGACCTCCAGCCATCGTCCTATCGTATTTCACTGTCCCGCTTCTCTGCCATATGATTGGTCAAGGTCACTATCGACATTGTCCGGGTGGGAGATTTATGCACGTCATAAAGTTTGTCCCCGATCATCAAAAGATCGTTTGAATTTGACTTTCTCTGTTGTGCTGACTCGGGCGTGAAATATGGGGAGGGAAGGAGGCGCTCGGCTCGACACAACTGCTTGCTCGGTGTCCTCTGCGGTCGCCCGGATCTTCCTGCCGAGAACCGTGCAGATGCTTCCAGGTTTATAGACTTCAATTCTGTTCGTTTTAGCGTCTTTTTGTGTGCATGCGTCTGTCTGTGTGATGATTTCTCAAGCTGTATTCATGAAATGTTGCTGTCGGTACTCAGACCCTTGTATTTTTATTACTGGTGTGGAAGAGCGATCATACCAGTTCTCCTCTTGCCAATTACGTCATGTAAACCTCACAACATAAACAAGTAAAAGTAGCTGTCTGGCATTAGAAAATAATAATAATAAAAAAGAGATAATAGTCCATGTCTCGCCAGACCTCACCTCAGGATAGATCATTAAGCGAGGCAATCAGCGCATAGATCAGGACGGGCGCGATGCGGAACAACAGCCCGAACCGCGCGGCGACAAGAACAAATATAAAGCGAGTTCGCGAGGCGGAGGGCGGCGAGGGCGGCGAGGGCGGCGAGGGCGGACCTGATGCTGGCCTTGATCGCGGCGGCAACCGACTGGGATGAAGGAAACATGACGGGTGATGGATGACTCAGACGCTCACACCATCCAACAAATAATGGCAAGAGGACCTCCAATAATTAAGAGGAAACGTGATAAATGACGATCGCCCACACGCGGATACTCCGCCATTACCGTATGACCTCAGCCTCGCACGCGGGTGGGGCGGAGGGGGAGGGGGGGTTAATGGTCATCAGCTGATCGCGTTACAGGAGGGTCCAGGGAAAGAGACTGATTAATACGAAATTGGCATTTGTAGCGAATGATTACTTTCCGTCTCTCGTCTTTCGGGTTTAAGGATTATTTATAGAATTGTTGTTACGACTAAGTAAACCTTGAGCTGAGTGGGCGAGCAAGTTTGTTCGAGAGCCTCTGCCCCCCTACGTCCGCCCCCCCTCCCCTCCTCCCCCGACAGTATCGTATACAAAAGAGTTCCAACCTCGTTTAACCTCATGACTGGACGCACCTGCCCTAGGGGTCATTTCCCACTTGAGTTCGCCGTGATTGTCGATCTTATAGCTGCGGTCGATGATGGCAGTGTTATTGGGGTTACTGTAATGCCCTCCACTAACAAGAGCAGATAAACAGGCGTTATTTTGTTTGTTATCTCAATAAAGCCGAGGAGAGTGGGCCATCTGGATCTCCCGACCAATAGATGGTGCCGTGAGCTCGAATTCTTGGCAATGGCTTTGAGATCATTTATAGATATATTGTCATTTAGATGACGTTTATACAACTGGCATTGCAGGGCACCGATGTCGTTGGATGTACAGTGCGATACACATGATTGTTACCACTTTTCCATCAATATTGTTTTGTTAGGCCAATGCTGCTGTCACGGCGTGGGAAACGAACTCAGATTGGGGACCCCTTAGGGGGCGTGTCTTCAGCTCTAGGATATTTTAGTTGTTTTGCTTTTCTGATCGTCGCAAAGATCGAAAACAAATCCAGGAGCTTAAATTCCGGCGGCAATTGCATTTCGCTTTTGATGAATTTTGTGGTGTCAGTCCTTTTCATTTTTTTCTTTGCGATCTCACTGGTATCACTTCAATGCGACGAAACTAATCTTTAAGTATTATGACCTCTGATACTCGTCCTCTGGCTCCGGAGTGACCACATGACCTGCGCCGATTGGATAGTCTTTGACCCGAAGAGTTTCCGCGGTTTCGGTGTGGTTTCAATTCGGGCGGGAACACGAGGATTTGGTCTTGGAAACGGCACTTTTGTCGTATTTCGCTGCAACTCCGTAGGCGCGAAATGTGCCGATTTGACAGTTCTTAATCATCTCGTTTCATTTATTCTAATTGGCTGTTGCCATTTATCAGAGAGCAGTTAGTGTCAACATGAATCATCAGGAGAGTGACGAGACGAGCAATGGTTTGCGATAAAGGCCGCTAGGGGCGCTGTTGTTGCCGCGCGGTCATTACAATAAATCATTGTTAATTAAAAACATCACGTGGATGCCACTGACATGACAATGCGCGCTAAAGAAATTATTACGATTTTTTAATGACAAAGAAAAAGAGCCGGGCATCTTCTGCTGAAATAAAGCATTGTGAGCGTAGCATTATGTGTTTTACAAGGTCAGGCCGTGCACGATGATAGAGGGGAAAACACAGACTATGAGATGCCATTATCTCGCATTTTGCAGGTGTTTATAGTCAGAAATTGCGGCTGCGGCTGCGGGTTCCATCGCTCGGCCGCACAGGAGGTGATCGATTCCTTTAACGAACATTTCACAGTTGTAGCTCTTTTGGGGCCGATATGCGATAAGTGACAACGCCGCCATTGTGGCAGCTGGCCAATTTCATGGGACTTTTGCAGTCTGAAATTGTCTCTTTGTTCCGTTCGTAATCAGATGCCATGTTTGACGTATCCGTAACAAAATGTGACCTAATTGCTAGGCATTGTTGCAACGGCGCCGGGCCATTGTAGAGCTCTAATGTCACAGAAAACTCGAACGCCGATTGAATGGTGGTCCATCTTTTTCTTAGAGCCGCGCCTCGGCTGTCATTTCGTCAATCTGCGAAATTATTGGTAAATAAGTCACGTGGCAGCCGAGGCCAAGATGGGATCGGGCCGCGTGGCCGCCTCGTGCACATGGCCCGCCCGTCGTGGCTCGGGCTTTTAAGAAACTCCAAGTCTCGTTTTTAGTCCATAACGGAGTGATGGATGCGGCCTTTATCCCGGGACGCTGTATCGGCGCTGGTTAAATTTTATAGTTTGGTAATATGTGAATAATGGCCGTGTGTTGACGCGCCTCCGAGCCCTATAATTACTACACATTGAACTGCCAAGATTAAATGGCCGACATATATTTTATTACCAGAACATCAGCGAGGAGTAATTTGTGCTCTGACGTATAGCGAGTCATAAACTCTAATAGTTTAATTACGTGTCATTATGAAGACTAAAGCCAATGGCAGCCTTATATTGGGAAACTTGCCTAAAACGTATACAAACTTCCAGCCGAAAACAGAGTGAGGTCAGGCTAGTGATCCTTCATGAAGAAGAGAGGGGGCGGGGAGGGAGGAGGAAGGGAGAGGGAGGGAGGAAGGAGGAGGGTGTGGTGGATCTCTTGCTTTGTGTTAGTCTGTCACTGATATGGAAGAGGAGGAGGAAGAGAGAAGAGAAGGTGTGGCACTCTTCCACTCGCAGCAGACTTCATTTACATGCGTTGAAGCGCCCAAGTTCGTCGTCCGAAAATTAACATTTCCTTGTTGATCGTCGATAAATCATGAATCTGCTTGATATTGCAAGTTGCCAATTTCCATCAAATGGCAGTAAGTGAATTATTGACTCATAATGGCGTCTCTGGTCAGTTCATGGCCGGAGAGCGATAGACCCGGAAATGCAGCGTTGTGGGTGGTGTTACCTGCGTCTGGCAGCATTGAGCATTGTGCGCATGTGTGCAGCTGACAACCCATTCCGGCTGTCAGCACGGACTAATTTATTGACTTGCACTCTATGTCACCCGGACACAAGGGCGGGTGTGGCAAGAAATGTCACATTCTACCTCAGGAGCCTTCAGTTACTCGTGACTGAATGTATCTACTATATTTTATGAGCTTGGCTGTATTTAATAGTCTATCCAGTTGGCTCACAAAGCTCCACAGTCGGCTTAAGTGACCGATTAACTGCGTTTGTGAACTTTAACTAGATTCCTGCGAGGTTGCGGAAGTGCATTGGCGACAGTGATAAATTCCTCGTCAGGTGGGAGGGGCGGGGGCGCAGGGGGGCCGAGCGAGGGGGCACGCCGTCGGCCCGCCAGGCCTCCCTCATTTATACTTTGTCATTCTTATGCATTTACTCTATTTAATGGTCTATATATCATAGCAGGAGGAAATTAAAATGACCCAGAGTACCATTCATTAAAAATGCTGGCCGAGCTATGGGAATTGTGGGAGAAGCTTCGAGTATTTGATCAAGGCTTGTTTGCCGTTGCTTTTCATTTTCCCGAATTCAGGAGAGCTACTCAGCCAAGCGATGCTTCGGCAGCGGAAGTCGCGGCCGCCGCGCCGATGGCACAGTTCGAAAAGAGTTCCGTGAGGAAGGGTGACGAGCGCCGCCTGGCATGCTAGATGTTTCCCATAAATATGAGCGACAGCCGCTGCAGGACGAACAAATGTCACATTGTCGGCACGGCCCCAGCTGAGCGTCTGAGATGCCCCTCCATCTCAACAAATCAACGTGCGGGTGTGAATCAGCACTCGAGTGTCGTTTAAGTATTAGCGGGCAGGTGTAGCCTCAAGAGAGACCAAAATACCCCTGTCCGCTCCCCCGCCTCCAGCCAAACATGTGCAATAATTCTTGCTGAACATCACCACAGTGACAGCTTCCCTTTACC
>NC_091557.1:16217381-16224881 GCF_042767895.1 Penaeus vannamei | reverse complement strand
CGATCCTAGGCCCAATGTGTTCTCCCCGCCCCTCCCCCTCCCCTTAGCCCCCACCAACCCAACCTTAGCCTTGTGTGCGGCGGACAAGTGTAAACATTCGAGGATTACTTGAAGTACGGCGAGGCCCTTGGTCTGAGGGCGAGGGAGAGGCGAGGTGCGAAGGGGGACGTGTGTAGCGGGAGGAAGGGGGGGGGGGGGAGTCAGGGGCTGGGGAGGTTGGGAGGATCTTCTCGGAAGGAATGTTGGAAAGATTGGCACTGCGACGGACAGCTGGCCAGTCACGTATGCTGAGGAGGACGGAAATACGCTCGACATTTTTTGAGGCAATAATGGCGCGGCTCCGATGCGACCTCTGGCACTCGATCACTCCGGCCAGAGCATCCTGATCATGTGCGCCAGAGCGAGGTCAGCGCAGGCATGTGACCGAGAGCCTCGAGGAGCCAATCAGTCTCCGTTGCCGCTCAGCCCAGAGTGCCAATCGCAGTGCCAGTCAGAGCGCAGGGCGGCCGAGGGAGGGAAGCGCGGTAACTCGAGTCCTCCCGTTCGCATTCCAGCCGGAGTTATTGTTCAGCAGAAGACTAGGGCGGGTTTAAGTAACGCCGTCTAATCCTGGTTTATTTGTAACGTGATCGTAAAAGCTGCCCCACCCGGTGACTCCAACTCATCCTCTTGTTTAGCCAGAGTTTCCCCAGCCAGGTGGAAACTTGGTATCACTGGGGATTAACTTTATTGGCCAAGTTTTCGGGAGGCAGAAGGTGTGGCTGTTTTTGTTCGCGTCGCGGGCCTTCATGTGGGTCTTCTTTATTTGGACTTTTCCTCCCCCCGGCGCGCGCGTGCGACTGGCGTCCGTCGCCTCGTCCCACGGGTCACCAGCCCCCGCGTCCGTCGCCTCGGAAGCACGTCCTCGAGGCCGCCCTCCGCTCGCAGGAGGACGTGCCATGAAGGTGCATTAAGGCTCTCCATTTCTTTATTCTCCTGGCGAACGATTATCGTGATTGATTGCAAATGCCCAGCCGACCGACCGCGCCAAAAGAACCAGCAATTTATGAAAACAAATTCCTTAGGTTCGTCATGCTTCAGCCTCATGACGCTTTAATATCGACACGTTTACCGCCCAAGCATCTTATCGGAGCAACGTATGTCCTCATTACCTTCTAAGAGTTTGAGCGTAGGATCATAAGTTGCTTCCCGCAGCATCCTTTATCTCCGCTACTACAAGTTCCCTTCCGTGGCAGCTCGTCCTCCAAAGCGTTTTCTTGGGCGGAGGGGACTTCCCTCCCTTTCCCTCCCCGTGGCGCGTGTGTGAAGCTGCTTAGGCTGATCGAAGTTTATCTAGGGCCGTCGTTAAACCGCGTTTACTCTCCTCTCCTGCTCTTTATATCTCTTCGTTTCTTTTTATCTACCCTTACCCCCTTCATCCCGACGTCTCTCTTTGTTCAATTCCTATTTATATCGTTGAAGTTTTTCTCTTCAGACTCGAGGAGTTTCTAAGACGGCTTCTGGTCTGAAGTTGCTCTCCCTCTGCCTTAAGTTCTCGTTCTGTCGTTGCTTTACCTCCATTAGTGCTTTCTTAATTGTTCTCCGTCCTTTTTATCGAGCCATCATTCGCCGCGAACCTCCTCTCCGTCAGCCAAGCTATCTCCGTCGTGTCAGTCGTCAACTCCGCGACCTTTGTGAGGCGACGTCGAGTGACTTTCCCAGAGTCACTAGAGGAGCGTCACCGAGGGCGGCCGCTGGCCCTTGACGTGGCGACAGCCCTGACAGAGGCTCCGGTGTGTCGCCCTCGCTGCTCGGGGGAACTTCTTCAACGTTAATGTGCGACAGAATCCGATTTTCGTCTCGCTCTCTGGCTCCCTTTCTTCTTTAATTTCATTTTTAGTCTTGACAGAAGTGGGTTTTGGCGCGTCTCGTCAAATGCTAAGAGGCTTTTGTTTGAATCGCTTGTGAAATATATCTGGCGATTAACTAAAGTCGCCGGCGAAAATCATTTTGTTGATATTTGCGCAATACTTATTGATGTTTCATCAGACTTACGTCGTATCGTCTGGACGAATCCATAAAATCCGTATCTTTATAGGCAGTTACGTCTTCCCAGATGCTCCATTCCTAATCAATTTCGTTTTCATTAGCAGCTCCGAGGAGATTAATGAAGTCATGTGTTAGATGTAGGAATCCGGAATGAAATACAGACGTTCTTGTAAATTAAGAAGCAGATTACGAAGATCGATTTACTTCCCGGGGGATGTACTTGCAGGCGCGGGAATTTGGGGCTTTGTGGGCGTGGTGGGCGTGAATGATCCTCCATTAACACCCCAGTAAGTTTCCCTCCACAGCTGGGACGTGTGGGCGGGCGCTCTCTCGCCCGTGTTGATATTTGTGTGTTATTGTTACATTCATAAATCCTTCAGTCCGAACCCACATGCGTACACTCCTCAGCGCCGCCTTGGCCCAGCCGGTCGCATCCCACACTCCCCTGTGCCTATGACTTTGGTCCTAATGGCGTTGTGTGATTAGAGCGGTTATCGATTGACGTCTTGAGTGTGGGTTACGGTAGACGTGTGCTAAGTAAACTCGACTTTTCGAAGTTTGTCATCGGGACCGTAAACTTGTTGGGCAAGCGCACGCCGTTATGGTTCTTACGCCGTGGCAACCCAAGAGTGGGAGTCGCGCCGCGAAATCTGACGGAAGGTGCAAACATTTCGTCGTCAAAGCGGAGTATATCTGTCAATGAGCAGTCTGGCACCGGTGCGGGAAACCAAGTGCCATGATGCTTGATTTCGCAGATAAGTCGACGGGTTTGCTGTCTCAAGGGGTAGCCTGAGGCCGGGACTCCAGGGGACTTTATAACCATAGCTCAAGACAAGACTCTGAATGATGAGGAAAACAAGCCTTCAGCGAGGGGACTAATTGGTACTTGAGGGACCCATCATCAGCGAGTGTCTGCCGCGGCGGCTCTGCTTTCGGCGCGAATGACGGCTCGCGACGCGGCGTCAGGTGTCGCTGGGGCGCGGGCCTCTGGAGCGATGTTTCAGGGCGCGAGAGGGTTGTTTACAACATTAGAAAGTGTGTTTGGAGGCGAGATGGGCGGCCTCGTGATGCCAAGTATCTGTGTGAATGACAGGCGCCATGTGGTGATCAGGATGTCAGGGCTGCCCTCGGCTGCGGGGGCGCGAGGCTGTCACGTGGCTTTGAAGAAGTCAAATTTGTAAGGAATGTAGGAAGAAGCTGCAGATCTCCAAAGAAATCTTATTGTTGTCTCTATCTCTCTCTCTCTCTCTCTCTCTCTCTCTCTCTCTCTCTCTCTCTCTCTCTCTCTCTCTCTCTCTCTCTCTCTCTCTCTCTCTCTCTCTCTCTCTCTCTCTCTCACACACACACACACACACACACACACACACACACACACACACACACACACACACACACACACACACACACACACACACACACACACACACACACACACGCGCGCGCGCGCACATACGGGTGTTTATGTGTATGCATGCATGTGCATATATACATACATGCATACATACATGCATAACACAGCCAAGTGGAGCCAGAGCCAGCCGCCCTCTCAGCAGAGCCGCCTTCTGTCCCGTCGTGTTTTATCTCCCGGTCCCTCTACAGGAGCCGGGGATTAAATATTTCCGAGAAGGGCGGTCGCACGAAAGTAGTTGTCTGTGAAGCAGTGCGTTCGGGCCTCAGTTTAGAGTAACAAGAGGGGAATGTTAATTACATACCGGAAGCTTCTAGAATTTACAATTGTGTCCCAAGATGAGCAGCCAGCGTGTCGAATCTCACGTAACGGAAAAGACAGATGATCGGTATCGAAAGGGTAAGGGGGGAAGGGGGAGGGGAGACTAAGAGAGGGAAGGGGGAAGGCAAGACAGGGGAAGGGGAGGGGTACCACCGACGGCGCAGGTCTGGGGATGCCAAAAGTCCCAGGGCAGCGAGGCGCGAGTGACAGGTGGCACAGGGCAGGGGGTCTCAGGCTGGCACTCACTGGCTCACTTCACAGAGGAAGGGGGAGGGGGTGGGGAAGGGGGGGGAGGGTGTACGTTAATGTAGTAACATACTCGTTCCCGTCTCAGCTGTGAGGAGGAGGGGGGGGGTTGATTACGTCATTCTCGCGTTACTCCTGGACGGTCGTCTCTCTCGTCACATAGGAGCTACGTAATAATAATAATAATAGATTAAAGGTACAATCGCTGCAACAAGCACGACTTACCCACCGCCTCCCCCTCCTCCTTCCCCCCCCTCCCCCTCCCCCTCCCCCACACAACAGGAGCGAGCGAACCCTAATGGAACAGCTGCCAGAAACGATCGTTCGGGTCCAACACGAGGCTCGTGTTTCAACGGGCTTTGTTGACGGCTAATTTTATCATAAGCCAGCGCCCGCATTCTTATTCTCCGTGATGGACGTGGCGAATAAAAACGATCGTGTGGAATGAGACGACGACGACGACGACCAAATGGGCTTGATAGACGAGGCGACGCGGCGAGAATTGTGACGGGGAGACTATAGTGCGTTTATGGTGTAGCCGGGATGGTGACGGCGGCCGGAGGGGGAGGGGGGCAGGCGACAGGAGGCCGATGCTGCTCCTTCCTCGGGAAGGAGGGACTGGAGCGGCGGTGCCTCCTGCAGAGGCATCTCTTCCCACCTCTGTCTTTTCTGTTTCTTCGTTAATTCTATTCTATTTCTTACCTTCACCTCCATCTTCATCATCCCCCCTTTTGTTCCATCTCATTTCCTCTGTCTCCTATTCCTCTCTCTCCTCTTCTTCTATTACCCCCACATGCACATCCACCTCTACATCTACGTCGAACTCTAACACCATCACTTCCACCCTCATAGCCATCTCCACATCCTCCATCACCACCACCTTCTCTGCCACAACCACCTCTACCTTCACCATAACATCACCCCCACTACCTCCTCATGTCCTTTCCTACTTCTTTTCTCCTCTTCTCCTCTTCTTTCCTTTCCTCTCTCCTCCTCCTCCTCCCCCTCCTCTTCCTCCTCTCCCCCTCTACATCCGCCCTCTCCTCCTCCCCCTCTACATCCGCCCCTCTCTTCCCCCTCCCTCCACCACCCCCACACCTCCTCCACCACCAGGGCCGCAAGCAGAAAGGTGGACTCAACGGTAATACGTAATTAACAGCCAGAAATCCATCATAAACTAATCATTTCGGGAAATCCCAAGCGTGTGTGAGTTCGCGGTTAATTATCCTGTGTCGCATTTGTGATTTTAGTTTGATATTTCCAGCGTCGCGGATGAGGTAATGTAAATCTCCTCTGGTGGCTGCGGCGGCCGTTTCGGAGGCGGGCGGGCGTTCTGCGGGAGGATTCTGGAGAAGAAAGAAATAGACGGCGTCCGCTTTCATAAATGCATATAGAAAACGGAATCAGATAAATCGTATAGAGAAGCGCTGGGAGTGAAAGATTAACTGAACAAAACAGTCTTCACGGGCTAGCAAATTTTCCTCGAGCAGGACAGTAAAGATAAAGTTTGTGGGAGTAATGGCACCTTGTCTCCCTAGAACACCAGTCTATATCCTCGGATATTTATCTGCTTCACGGAGGGCGTCGAGCCTCCGAACTTGAGGAGAGCCATAAAACAATGGTTAGCCCTCCCACTGCCAGCAGCACCCGCGACCCGTGCCATCAAGTGCTTCCTGCCAAGACTTACTGCCCGCGAGGCTCCCAGCGGTGACCCGGCGTTGGCCTCGGTCGGGGAGGGGGCACCTAGGGGGGAGGGGGAGGTCAGAGATGTGGTTGAGATATCATGTGACTGAGAAGTGACATCTTTCCCTCCGTGAAACGCGACGCGGAGCTGCTTTCCGTTCCTTTGATGCGGTTCCAAGAAAGATTTTTGGTCTCAGTCGCGGCCACATACGCCAGGTCCCCCTTCAGGAGGGAAGCGCTGCTGCTGTGACGGGCGGCACCGAGAGCGACGGCGTGTGTGAATGAGGGCTGTTTGCAGCGATCAAAGAGGAAGCAAGACGCGGGGCTTCATGTAGGTTGGTTAAGTGCGTTTTGTCACCGCCTCGGGGATTAATTGTCGCCGGCCGAAGCATGGATGCGTTTAATGTCTTTTTACAAAGTGCGACTCGGCAGGTCGACCTTGTGCCCGACGTCGCCGCCGCAGGGGCTGAGGCGGCGCTGGGAAACGCGTTGTTCAGTTGCATTTAGGTTGTTCGATGAGGCTCTACAAAGCCGTCTTGCAATTTGCAACTCAGAGCGAGGACCATGTCTGTTGTGAGGGCATGCTTCTTCGTCAGAGAACATGATGTTACGTGCCTGACCCGAGTGCAGGTCCTTTCGCGTCTCAGCGGCCCTCGCGGTGCCGTCTCGTGCAGGTCCTTCGCCTCGTCGTCCGCGATGCGTAGACGCCGTATTAATCCCCGCGAGCGACGGGGAAGCCTTTGTATGTGTGACAGCCGGGGACATCCATCTCCTCAAGTACTTCACGCTCTCTGGGCCTGCGAGTTATCCTGAAATATGCAGCGGGTCATTAACTTGCTGATATAAATCAACAACTTGTGGGCTTTCCTGTGCTGGATATAAATGTCATTTGTCTAACAGTTTACACGTCATTAAGTCTAAACCTTCACTACGGGGAAATACCGTAATGATTTTACAACAACGTCCCACCTCCCTACCCCACCCCCACCCACCCCATCCCGACCCTACATGCGTGCTTCCCGAAAAAAATATTGTAAAATATGTTATATCTAAGTTATTACTGATTAATGTCATCCATCGCTTGTGGTTACTGTAGTTTATCATTTAAAAATCAAATTTTCCCTCTTTTTTTCTCATAATTAGCTTCTATTTCTTCCCCTTTCAGTTTCTTTTTCTCTCTCTCTGATCTCATATTTCGCTCTTTCTATTTATTCTATTTTCGTTTCTTTTCTTCCTACCTTAGTATTCCTCTCCCTTGCCTTGCCTTATGCACTCCACCGTCTTGCACTTCTTTCACTTGTCAACCTTTACGTATTCCAAGTTTTATGTTAGCTCCCACTTTTCTTCGTGTTTCTTTTCCTCCTGTTTTTGTGACGATGCACAACATAATTACTCCCTCCGCCATTTATCACTCTCTTTAATTATTACCTCTGTTTGATCACCTTGGCGGACAAGTAATAACGTCCCTCCACCGCCCTCCTGCCGCAGGCGTCTCCACATTGGAAATCGAAAATCATTAACAAAATGGACCAGGAGGTGAGCTATATTGCGGTCAAGATGGCTGACACCGCCTGACGAGGACGTGAGGTGGGGTGGGGGCTCCCTGCTTACCTCCCCTCCCCGTTTCCCTCCACCGCCCCTTGTGTACCCTTCTTCTGGCTGGTGGAAGGGAAGAAGGGAGTCTGGAGGAAGAGGAGGGAGGTGGACGGGAGGGCGTCGGCCTGTCTGGTGGAGAGGGAGGGGGGGGCCGTCTAGTAAAGAGGAAGACGTAGTGAAGGGCGGTGTGGGGAGCTGCCTTCAGGGAGCTCTTTCGG
>NC_091557.1:16197381-16212381 GCF_042767895.1 Penaeus vannamei | reverse complement strand
CTCACTCACTGACAGTAGGTAAGAATATAAGAGAAGTGGATCCCGGAATTCGCTTATTTTCGCCAACCGTTCAAGTGAAACTGAAGGTTTTTCAACGGTCTCAATATCACGTTTTCTTGGGGTCATCACGAAGCTCCCTTTTCTTACGCTTGTTTTTCCCATTCCTCCTTTTTCCGCGTTTTCCTCCTTTCCTTTTTTCCTTCTTTATATCCTTCATTGTCTATCTCCCCGTGCGTTCGTCGCCTTCCACCTCGCCACTGTCTCCTCCGCCGTCGACGTCAGCAACGGCCTAAACTCTTTTTTTTTCTGTTCCTTGTGATTTTCATCTGCATCGTTTTGACATCTTATCGCCCACCATTTCTTCCGTTTCCTTATCTTTTGTTGGTCTGATCCTATTACTCTCCTTTCTGTACCTTTTTTACTTTCTTCCTTTCATTTTATTTCCTTATCCTCCCATTCTCATGCCTCCTCCTCCCATCTTTATTCTCCTTCTCCCCTTACTTAGTTTCAACTTGATGTCTTCTGCTTTTGACACTATCATCTGCCTGTAAGTTATTGATTGCATGATCGCATTTCCGACATTAGGTTCCTCTTGTTAACACGCCTATGAACAGCGGCCCTCGCCCCGTGCTGCCATCTCTTCCTCTTTGTTCGCCTCCTGCACTTTCTTTCGCTTCCTCCGTCTTTTACCTCTTCTTAATCTTCCTTCTCCTCTGTCTCTCCACAGCCTCCTCGCTCCTCTTTCTCCATCCCTGCCACTTCCTCTCCATCCTCCTTTTTCTCCACCCCTGCCATATCCTCCTCCTCCTCTTCATCTTTCTTCAAATCCTACCATTTCATCCTCCTTTTCTTTCTCTCCATCTCTGCAATATCTTTCTCCATCTCTACCACAACCTCCTCCTCTCCTTCTCTTTCTTTCCATCTCTGCCACATCTGCCTCTCTCTCCATCTTTGCCTCCTCCTTCTCCTCTTCCTCCTCCTCCTTCTCCTCTTCCTCCTCCTCCTTCTTCTTCTCTTTCTCTCCATCTTTGCCACATCCTCCTCCTCCTCCTCCACCAACTCTTCTACATCCTACTCTTCTTTCCCTTCCTCTATTTCTACCACATCTTCCTCCTCCTCCATCTCCTCTACCGTTCCGCTTTCCCCTCCTCCTGGTGCTTCTCCACCTTCGCCTCCGCCGCTCCCGACAACCGCCGCTTGTGAACTAAATATACAAAAACCGCTGCAAATAGCGGTCATATAGCGACCACGTCACATTGTTGGGGCTCGCAGCACTATATATCACTATTATAACATCACGCTTTCCCAGGTGTTATTTTTCCTCCATTATTCTGGTGATGGGGCGATGGAGGGGCGTTCCCAAATATTTATGGAGGTTTTTACGATTCACACTTCAGGCCGACACGGACGAATGGGCGAATATTTCACCCACATTTCACCCCCTGGACCCTCGTTTTCAGAACCTTTTCCAGTTTTGTTTCGCACTATTCCCCTCGTTTCGGTTGCTAGGAGACACGGATGCGGTTTTTAACTTGAGATGAATTTGTTTATTAGTATTGTTATTATCCGTCTCTCTTTCCCGCTTTACACTTTCAGTTTTATACATGCGAGTGGATGTCGGTGTGGGCCTGAAGCCTCTGCGATGGAAAGTGTGTTCGGAGGGGAAATGTGTACGCACACGCATACGCATACACCCTCAAGTGCACACACACACGCGCGTGCGCGTGCATTCACCCACAAACACTCACAATTACTCTACTACACACACATTGGCTGTAGACATGCGCGCGCGCGTTCGCACACACACACACACACACACACACGCACACACACACACACATGCGTGCGCGCGCACTTTGGGTACGACAAGAACGGCATTTGAGTGTGAACATTCCAGCAAAAATATCCCCTCAGATCCTACGAGTCCGAAGATAAAGTTCTGTTAAATTTATACATATTATTGTGGAAAGAAGTGAGGAGAGGCAGTAACGCTGAGGGAAGGAGGGGAGGAGACGGCCTCTCGCAGGGAAGGGAGAGGGGAGCCGGATTAAGGGGAGATAGGCGAGGGAGGGAGGGCTAGGGACGCAGGGAGGGAGGGGGCGAGGGGCGGGGAGGGAAGGGCGCTGAAGGGGGAGGGGGTGAGGGCGGAAAGGGGAGATGAGGGAAGTGATGGGGCGAAGAATGGGAGATCGGGTGGGGGTTGGGGCGGCGGTAGGGCCGCGGGGGTGGAGGAGAGGGGAAGGAGGGGGCGGAGAACCCCAAAGCCCTGTTATTGCATGTAATGCTGTTAATGGCCAGCCCATGAGGGGGGGACATGACGCCCACGCCCACATGTCCTGGGCGTATTTCTTCGTTTCAAAATACGATCGTGTTTTCCGGTCTAGGATTGTACGTGGAAGTAAAAAAAAATATGAATAATTATTTACCATTCTGATAAAAATATGAGATAACGAAAATAACCTAAACATAGTGACTGCAATGTTGAAATGATAATTTATGATTTTCTATTAGTACTGGACGTAACCTTATGCTAATGATAACTAAATCATCACAGACATAATGATGGCAATGTGAAAATATAATTGCATTAAGACGGATAACAATAAGAATAATAATAGTGAATATGAAGACAGAAGGAGCCTTGTCAGCAATATGGAACATGGCGACAAAGAAAAAAATAATGAGCCGACAGACAAGGGCAGCCCTCCCCCGAAAGGCCAAGTGGCCCGAGCGCTCGCAGTCATCGGCAAGAAAGGTAAGGCGAGTGAGCCCCTGCCGCGCCCCTGCTCATCTCTGACCTAAGGTGACCGAGAAGTTTGTGTGGCGGTTCCTTTGATGCGCAGCGGTGATTGACGGCTGATTGGCAGGTCAAACATCACCATTGTTCCTTCCCCCTCTTGCACTTTCAAGCACGCTGGTCAACTTTTCAATTATGGAGCATAAAGTTTTTTCTCTCTCTCTTTCTTTCGCTTTTATCCATCTTTTTTGTCTTTTTGTTTAGAAGATTCGTCCAATGTATTAATATGAAACTTATATTAAGCGGGAAGAGTTCCATAAGTAGTTATGCAGACCCAATGTTTCTGTTCGGAAAGGCTAAAGAACGTTCGGCCCTCGCTTTGTCCAGCGCGATCTTATTTGCACAGATGGAATCTTCTCTCCCAAAGAGAAATTCGTGACGCATTCAGGATAGCCCGAGTGGTGTGGAAGACAACAGTCCACTTTGTGCATAAAAATGACCTGCTTTTACCATTAAAGATATTATATATACGCATAGACCGGACATTATTGCCAGCTCTACGCAACCCAGACTCAGGGAGACGTTAATGCGTGATAAATAGCGCGATCATTATGGATGTAAATATTTATTCCAGCAGCGAGAAATTCCCCGGTGGAAATGGAGGTGTGATGTGAAATGATGTAATTCCATTCACTGAGAGAGAGATATTGTTGAGAATAGGTTAGCGAGTGGCGGTGTGTGTGCGAGAGGCTCAGTCCTATTTTATTTTTATACTACAACCCGCGACGTATTTGTCTTCGGGAAAGGTAACGTAGAAGACGGCGTGTACAATTCGGTGTTTGCGCCTGATGACGAGCCCCTCTCAGGCCTGAAGCCCTTGGCCCGAAGCGATATTGATTCTCGTCGCGGAGGAAAAACGAAGCGAAGAAAAAAGAAGGAAAGGGGAAAAATGACACGATACGACAGTCTTTCGCGCTTTTCACTCTTGAGTCGAAAATCCCGTAAAAAAGCGGGCAAATCGGACCCTAAGCGGGCAAATCGCGAGTGCCCTGCGCGCCCAGGCCGCGTATCCGGACTGGCCTTTTCCGATACCGGCTCAATGCAGATGACAGTAAAAAGTAAGGTTGTGAGGGCTCTTTGATGGCCACAAATGATATTCACATCCTCCGCTCTTCAGTCCATTGAGGGAGTCGCTGTAAACGTAATTTTTCACGCATTAGGCATTCGAGAGTGTTTTCCATATCGGGCAGACGAGGGAGGCTACTGGAGAGAGAGAGAGAGAGAGAGAGAGAGAGAGAGAGAGAGAGAGAGAGAGAGAGAGAGAGAGAGAGAGAGAGAGAGAGAGAGAGAGAGAGAGAGGAGGAGAGAGAGGATGAGAGAGAGAGAGAGAGAGAGAGAGAGAGAGAGAGAGAGAGAGAGAGAGAGAGAGAGGAGAGAGAGAGAGAGAGAGAGAGAGAGAGAGAGAGAGAGAGAGAGAGAGAGAGAGAGAGGAGAGAGAGAGAGAGAGAGAGAGAGAGAGAGAGAGAGAGAGAGAGAGAGAGAGAGAGAGAGAGAAATGTGTGTGTGTGTGCGCATGCGTGTAAGAAAACAGCGGTGCACGTATTTCCAAAGCCACGAGAGGACGTGTGTGACGCAGGCAAGGGCGTGGCACTTTACAAAGCTTTGTAGAATATATTATTTTCATGCCATTTGCAGGATGATATACGTTGATGTTGCCGACCTCTACGACAGCGAGACAGGAAATGAGAGACGAGCGTGCCTCTCGAGGAGCCTCCGGTGCTCGGCGGCGATCGAGCTCGTCCTCGGAGCCGTCGCGGCGCAGTCGTGCAGGCAGGCCGCGCGGAGGCCGCCGGTCGCCTCCTGCCGGCCGCCTCAGGCCGCGGGTGACGACTGGCAATGAGAATGATAAACCGCCGCCATTACATGTGAAACAGACAAATGGTCGTTATTTCTCAGCGTGGAAAAACGAGCCTTATTACCTCCTTTTCTTCAGAGGCGCGTGTATCGTGCATGCTGGTGCGCTGCCTCTGCCCGGGAGTCAACAAGGGTCACGCGCGAACGGCCGCCAATGACCTGCGCGCGCCCCCCTGCTCGCAGCCGGGCCTTCTGCGTGCTGGTCTCTGGGATGTGTTGGAAGAGGGAGGGGGGGAGAGAGAGAGAGAGAGAGAGAGAGAGAGAGAGAGGGAGAGAGAGAGAGAGAGAGAGAGAGAGAGAGAGAGAGAGAGAGAGAGAGAGAGAGAGAGAGAGAGGTGGGGGTGGAAGGGCCCAGCTACTAAGTATAGAGTAATGTAAGTAGAATGAAACAGTGGTACTTCCCTTAGACTTGTGCTGCGTCGCCCGTGGCCTTTGAGTCGCAGCGCAGTGCTCGGAAACAAACTATGTTAGTTTCTGACGCGCTATGTTGCTAACGCAGCATGTTAGTCCCCGCAGCGCCGTGGTTCACATAGCCTCGGCTCATATTTCACGTCCGCAGCAACTGGCGAAAAGTTTTTGGTCATACATGGTAAAAAGAGTCCCCGAGGGCCCTTCAGAATGATTACCCTGATTCTTATACCTGTCGCGCCCGAATGACGACTATTACTCAGAATCAGACCGCTTAAATGGATGGCTATGGCTCTGTATTAGGAATATTGATCACATCATTTGGTTTCATTAGGAGGCGTATTCGAGGTCCGGACTGTGAGTGAATGTTGAAGCTGTCAGCTGTTTTCTTTCCGTTCATTACTCCTTTTCCTCTCCGTTGGCCGGGAGGGGAGGGGGACCAGGAGCCGCTGAATGCCTGCGTGCCGCGTCAGGAGTTAGATCAGGCACGCCCTTAGACCTGCTTGTCGCTGCCATCAGCTGCTGCTTCTCCGTGGTGGAACGTACCCCCAGCAGAGCAGTGGCTGGGGAGAGGGGGGGAGGGGGTGGCAGGATGGGGGAGAGAGGGTTGGGGAAGGGGAGGAGGGAGATTCTTTTGAAAAGGCTGACTAATCTAAATACATCCACGTTACAGATAACCCTCATTATCTATTTCTATTGTCGCCGGCATACTCTGTGAATATGTTGCCATCTCTTGTTTTCAGGCGCGATGGTGCCGGTGATGGGCGGCGCAACCTTGAGATGTAAATGAATCTTTTTTTCTTTCCATTTTTTATATCTTTTCCTGCGAACATCGTCGAACATGACGTGATTCTCTGACACGTTCAAATCGTAGTAAGGATTTATGTGACGTGGCAGGAGCGGTGAGAAATGTGAATGGCGTTGTCAACAAAGGGGCGACGCTCCCCTCCCCTCCGGCAGCAGCGAGGGGGCGCGGGAGCCCCGAGCCCTGCGGCCAGCTGATGGTGTGACGCGAGGCCCACCATCACTAACACAATATTTACCAGCCATGAATACAAACGTTTGGTCTGGGACAGAGAGAGAAAGTTGTGTTATGGAGGTTTCATACAAATATTTTTTCTGTCCTTTTTGCAAAGTATAGTTCGAATAATCTTTTTACGTAAATATAAATACGCCATTTAAGTTCTTTTGTCATTAAGTTGATAATATGCTGTTTTGCACTTTTTAGATAGCACATACCTTTTTAATGTTGTCCTGCCATGAAAATGTAATCAGTGGGCTAGCCCTGAGAGTTATTGTTTGCGGAAGCGACTCTGTGTAACACCGAAGGTACCGTGGCAGTGAGCACCATAATTTACGGTGATATGGTGCAACGTGACGTGGCGGTGACGGTGAAGGACGTCACACGGCTTCGAGGGCCGAGGTCCACGTGAGGCGCATGCATCACCCACAATCAGCTCTGGTCACGCGAGAAAACGGCCGCCGTGGCATAAATCCTGCGGGGGGTGGAGAGCGTCACGCAAAAAGCCGGGGGCGTGGCAGCCAAAGTAATGGTCATGTGTTCCCGGCCCGAGGTTGACGGATGGACGCTCCTCACACGCCACGGCTGAAAGTCGCCGACCCTCACCCGCGCTGGACGTGTCCTTGCCCTCGTCCCCGGCAGGGTCTGCGCGCCCACGCTGCCCATTAGCCGAGGGCGTAAGTTCTTGCGACGCCCACAGCCCACGCCCCCCGCCTGCCTGCTAGGCAGGGAACATCCTGCTCAATCCATTCACCCTGATTTGCGCTTTGCACATCCCGAGTCGTTAAGATGTTCGCCGTCTTCATATTAGAAAAGGCAACAGTAACCGTTAGAGTTGTTTATTGAAATCATACATCAGGTGACACGCAGTACACAGCGCCTCAGCCTCCTCTTTGATAAGCCGCGTCTCCGGCCTGTAAAAAAGAAAACACAAAAGCGCGCCGGCCTCCCCAGAATTTACAGGATCCCCGCGAGTGATGGCAACGATGAACAGGGCCTTTAACAGCGACAAGGGGACTAATATCGGGCGGAGCGACCGGGCGTCCTTCCCGGCGGAGGAAGGCTCTCACAAAGGGCCGGGATGCGACGGGGGTGTGGTGGGCGCCGCTGCCCCTCTGAGTGATGGCGGAAAAAACAAGGTGTGCAGCGCGGGAACTGCCGGACGCTGTGAGAGGCTGCGCTTCGCTCTGTTCGACGCTCGGGCGCCCCACGCCCGCGAGATGCTGCGCGGCGAGCGTTGTCCTGGAATGCCGCTGGCCGTTGCATGCCGTTTGGTGTTGGCACTGCAGCGCTGGGGCTGTAAATTACGAACAATGGATTATATTCTTGTTTATGCTAAATAGAATCTGGGGTTTACACGCAAATCACTTGAACTAAAAACTAAAAATTGTAATTATAACAAAATGTATGAAGATTCAACCAAAAACATAATTATTTAGTTGTTTATTACGGCATAACTAATAAACAAAGTTGAGTCGCGCAGGAGGACATAATTTGTGATAAGAGACTGATGGACGCCCGAAGGGAGTGAGTCTGGCCTGAGTGATGTTGGGACTCACAAAGACCCTGGGACAAAGCTGAGGTGGTTGATGGGACTTGCCAGGGCCTCCGTCTCCCCCTGAGTGATGGGCGAGGCGCACCCGCCTCCCCGCGCCCGCACGCCCCCAGGATGGGGAGGGGCTGATGACACCCAAAAAATAAGATTGAGGAGTCTTTGAGGCCAAGTGATATGTTCACACGAAATGTAAACCGGATTGAAAATAATCTATTTGTTGACTCTAATCTGGAGAACTGCTGGTGACCGGGCGCCGCTGGAGCGAGTTAGCAGGTTATCAGGAATTATCACAGCCTCCCAAATTGAAAAGTGGGGGTCACTATCCGGCGCACAAATCAGAATTAAGTTCCTTTTAGACTCCACCATGTCAGCAGTCCCCTAACTCAGCAGCCTGACTTGTCTTGGGCGAATCAGAAAATAAGAGAGCAGAAGACGACGGCGCCCATTGAGGACCTCCTGAGATAGCGGACAGGGGGCTCCAGCTTACTGAGTTATGACAGTGCTGCCAAGCTCTCAGACTAGATAACCCTCAACATTACGTACTATAACACAAATATCTCTTCGATGTGCGGCCGCCGTGCGCGCGGCGACGACGCCCGCCACGAGGGGGCGCTCTGACGGAGCTCCGAATCACGGATCTCCCCACGACGTCAGAGGGTGAAAATACCCCGAGCGGAGGAAAAAGGTTAAGTTTGGCAACACTGTCCAGCATGGTGAGTTATGACGGTCATCAGGACGAAGTCGCGGGGAGGGATGGACACGGCTCAAGACCCAGACAGAGACGAAGGATCCACGACCTCAAGCAGGAAATGGCCGGCGGGAGGCTCAACCTACGACAACAAAGTGGACCTGGGATGGACCTAAAATTGTGTGAAGCTCGCGGGGAGGAAGTTGGGCGACCTGGTTGATAAGTTGTCTTTGCTTCGACGATGCTGAAGCCAGCGGTCACGCCGGCTCGGGGCAGCTCGTCACCGCGCGCGCGGAGCTTGCTGGACTCGCGATGCGCTTTGGAGGCGGAGGGCGAGGGCGGCGGCATCAAGCTGTTTCATTTGTTTTTATGCAAACGTTTTTTTATTTCATTGTCTGTTTCAATGTCCCGCTTTCATTATTTGAGACGAAATGACGCAAGCTTTCCCAAAGGAGTCGAGTGCGAAGGGACAGCCTCCAGGGAAGGAAGCCATTGCTTGGAGGTCCCTGGAGAGCGAAGGGGCGAAGAGAGGTCTTGCTGTAGGATAACGTGGCAGGGGGAGGTTAACGGCGAAGGAAAGATGGAAACTGGAGAATAAAGAAAAGCGTCTTTTAGAAGAGGGGCGGGGGAGGATGGGGCGCCCTAAGGAGAGGAAGGAGAGGCCAGGGGCTAGGGCTAGGGCTAGGGACAGAGGTCGGCCGGACGGACAAGAGCTAAGGCACCTTTGAGTTATTGCGGTGATCAGGAGGAGTCGCGAGGAGAGATGGACAGCGCTGGCGGCCCGGACACTGATGGAGGGGTCGGGGGCGGCGATGGATAGAGGTAATCCCGCCAAAACCAGAATGCACCAGGTTATCCCGACGCGGAGGAAACGGCGGCCGGACCTCGGGGAACATAACGAAAATCAGGGGAAATCAAGAAGATGCTTGCAAGACGTGTTTTTCTTCCGTTCTTTGTATTATGTGAATTACCTAAATTCTTTTCTTAACAATCCGTGTAGTAGATTTAGTTGTGTTTTTTACCTTGCACTACTTACGTAAAAGTTTCTATTGCATGAATTCATGGTTAAGTAATTTTCATTAGCATAAAGAATCATACTTAGCTGCATTTTATTAAAACCCAAAGCCGTCATCGATAAGGCACAGATAACGCGAGGTCGTGACCCCGGATGAGACTCGTGGTCACAGATAAGACAAAAGAACTGACAAAGACGTAGCCAGATTTCAGCATTAACCTCATGCCCGTCTACATAACTGCGGTCAGCCACCATCTGCCTTACACCTCATTACCGACCTGCGGACCAACTCGCCACATTTTATCTGCCACCGTTGAGCCTTGATAAATGAAGACGGATTAAGGGGAATAGATTGAAATTCCGGGCGAGAACAGATGTACCTCTCCTGTCCGAGTGTCCCCTGGGAACTATCTGGGGAAGCACTGCAGCACAGAAAACGGGCGCGAAGGAAACAAGGTCATTGAAAACCAAGTGAAGGAAGCTACTGATGGGTCTTTGGGGGTGAGGAAGAAGGGGGGGGGGTGTGCAGTGTGTGCGTTGGGGGAAGAAAGGCGGCGTTGGCGTTGCTGGGGGGTGGGGGGCTTGCGTGCACCGTAGCAAAAATGTCGCTACTTTATGTTGTGAAGTGGACCAAGTGGCTTTAAAAGTTTTGTCTACTTGAGAATTTTGTTTATTTTCAGAGTTCTTGTGGCAGAGAGACATTGTCACGACAGAGTGTCAGTAACTGCTGATGCTATGTTAGGAGGGGGGGGGGAGATGAACTGATACTTCAGCCTCTCCTCCTCACCCCGCCCACCCCCCCATTCCCCGACGAGCAAGGAGCTTAGAAAAGGAATAACTCGAACAGACTCACTTTAGGGACTGACTCTGATAGTCCTTATATAAACTCTACACACCTGCGGGGAACACTCGCGAGTAAAGTAGGAATGAAAACGTGATAAACAGGAAAGAAGGAAAGGGTAAATAGGAAGAGAGATTGGCATCGGAGTTACTCACATATAAATACGGAGAACCGAGATCATATCAGCCGAGATGGAGAGAGTCTTGAGCAGGAGGGCGAGACTGATGGCGCGGTGGGAGACGGAGTTGCTGGAAGGAGGGAAGGAGGGAAGGTGGCGGAGGGAGCAAGAGTTGTGGCGGTAATAAACATGGCTCATAAACACTCGAGGGAGAGAGAAAGCGAGCGAGTGAGAGAGACACAGAAAGAAGGGAGAAAGGAGTGAGTGAAAGACGCAGAGAGAAGGGAGAGGAGAGTGAGTGAGAGAAAGATACAAAGAGAAAGGAGAAGAGAGTGAGTGAAAGCCAGAGAAGGGAGAAGAGTGAGAGAAAGACACAGAAAAGGTATAGAAGGGCGAAAGAAAGACAATGAGAAGGGAGAAGGAAGTGAGTGAGTTCGAAGGATTTCGAGAAAGGAGCTGGGGTTGAAGAAAGGGAGAGAACGAAAGAAGAGGATGGAAGGAAGAGAGGGGGAAGATACAAAGATATATATATATATATATATATATATATATATATATATATATATATATATATATATATATATGTGTGTGTGTGTGTGTGTGTGTGTGTGTGTGTGTGTGTGTGTGTGTGTGTGTGTGTGTGTGTGTGTGTGTGTGTGTGTGTGTGTGTGTGTGTGTGTGTGTGTGTGCGTGCGTGTGTACGTGTTTGTGTTTATATATTTACAGAGAGAGAGAGGGAGAGCCAGAGAAAGAGAGAGAGTAAAAGAGAAAAAGAGGGAGAACGAGAGAGGGACACGCCGACACAGAAAACGAAAGCTCAGAGGTTGTTAGGAAATAGGATGTTTAGGTGTTGAGAATGAAGGAGGGATGAACGACGCAGATAAAGCGACGGACGAAGGGAAATGGAAGCAGTTGGGATCCAGGCGGCGCTGCGTTCAAGAAAGCGTTTAGAGCGAAATAGTGTCTAGTTCAGGGATTTAAGGCATCGATAGATTTACTTTCTCGGGAATAGACGGGGACGCGAGTGGGGACAGACGAGGTGTGGGGGAGGAGGGGAAAGGAGGGGAAGGGGGAGCGGGCCTCTGAAAATCATAAGAATTCAAATTGGTGGAAGAGGGTGTGGGGGGGGGGGGGGGGGCAGTCAGAATGCCGAATGATGGATATCATCTGATGGGAGTGAACGAGGTTGTGATGTAACGCTGTTGTAAGGAGATTTAGTAAAAAGGATAAAACGCGAGACGGAAGGAACGCAGACAGAGAAGGGTGAGCCGGGGGTGGGGGGGGGGTGAAGGAGGGGGCAAGGCAGCATGAGGTATCCCGGGGGTGGGGAGGGGGTTGGAGCGAAGAGTGGGGGGCAAAGGAGGGAGCAGGAGTTGTGGTGGTAATAAAGATGGGCCATAAAGACTGACAGAGACGAGTCGAGGCCGTTACTCGAGGAACCCCGCATTGGCACACTCATATGTAATCATTACACCTGATGACACTCTGTCCCTCCTCATGCTGCTATGTCTTCCCGCTCCCGACTGCTTGATTTCTTGTTTTGTTTTCTTCCTCTTCGCGTCGCCATTCCAGCGGGCTCTTCTTCTCCCCGTGGGCGCTGGACTCGGGACTGTGGACTTTGCTGTGTGATTTTGGACTCTGTTCCAAAACATCAATAAAATCGGAAGGGAAGGCCCGCCATTGACTGCGGGGAAGACGGCCGCCGCATCATTACTTTCCTGGTCACTCTGCCCGTTTATTCGCAGCTTCCATTGTTGTGTATTGATTCTGAACTAAAATAAAAGATCTAGGGATAAAGTGTTTACTGTTTAGTGAGAGTGAGGGTTTTGTTTTCTTTGTGTAATGTGAACTACGAAAGCTTTGGATGTAGATATAGCAAGAGATTTCTGCTCAGTCGAAACGCGTGTCGGTGTCCCATGATTTATGTAATGTATATCGATGATAGTAATGTATTTTATGTAGAGCGCGATTCATGCCACATATAAGAGGATGGTGTACACAGAGTGATGGCAGATGCACCACATCTCTTGCCGATGCGACGTACAAAGTTGTCATACAGGGCAGAGCAGCAGGCAATGTGCCGGCAGTCAGCAGCTTACCTCAGAGTCAGGCACGTCCCTGCCGAAGGTGTGGTCACGTCGCCGACTCTTTGGCGGGTGTAAGGGCAGATGCAGCTGAGTGACACTTGCCTCGAACATGTGACGACCTCGTGAGGTGGTGCTGCTGCATCCTGTACCTGTCAGTTACGCCTCCTGTGCAGCGAGCTTTCCTCGCTGCTGTTCTTTTCAGGCCCTTGATGAGCTTTGGGTACGAAAATAATTCAGCTAACGACTGCAAAGTCTTCGTAATCATTCAGATATTGTTGGCATTTTACGAAGTGTCGGCTACGAGAAACCCTGCTTATCAGGGCTTTGGTCAGCATTATTGTGGGATTAACCGAAGACATTATCCGACTTGGTGAGTGTTGTTGATGGAACCTCTCATTCACAGGAGCTTAGGGCCAGCCACACCTGGCGGGCTCCACCTGGGCATGCGCAAACATCTATCATTAGAAGTTAAGAGTTACATAACTTGTACTTTGTTTCTTTCTCTTGACTTGCTTCTCCTCCTTCGTTGTCTTAAGATTCCACTAGTCGTAGGTACCTGTAACCTCAGTTGTGATCGTGACTTGCCTTGCTATTTCAAGGGGCTTCAGCTGTAGGAAATGCGTGTGTATAGCCTGCTGCAGATTCCCAACAGGTACCAACGCCATGCGGACTGTACATGTACACTAATTACAGGAATGTTGTTTACCCCCCCCACACACACACACACACACACACATACTTTGCCTTATTACGCGAAAGGCTGGATACGTTTGAAACTCTCATCCGAATCTCAATCAGTGACATATAACGTTATGATTGTGTGGTTATTAGTGTAACCTCTTCAGATTCACTCACAACTGTCATTTTACGCTACGAGTCGTGGATTGATGCTTGTGCTATGCCGCCGTTGCTAGCAGAGTGTAAACAGCAGTCCACAGCAGCTATCGCGAAGATCTCGATTCTTTGGGGAGAGAGCGCACACAAGTTTGCGAGAACGCCTTGTGTGTTATGTAATAGCAAGCGGTGGAACTTGTGGGCCATAATGAAGACGCAGAGGCTGTTTAGTCATAGATATAATTTTTTATTTGGATGATTGTGATCTGCGAGGCTGTGCTGTGTGAGGCGAGGACTCGAGGCATACAGCGCGACGATAAACTTAAATTACAAGAAAACGCTGCAAGAAATGGTAACTCATGTCAAAAAGGAACAGTAAAAAGTTGCAGCTGTGACAAGCAGTCGTTTTAGAAGTGGTGAGGTGGATGTCGGTCTGCAAAAAGTTCACCGAACAAAGGCTGTTACGGGACAGTTCTTGGTAAACCGAAGTAACAAACAAGAAGAATAGCCTAACTTTTGAAAAGCTGATAGCAATTCATGCAATAAATCACCACGTGCACATGTGACCTACTCTTAGCGAGGTGTATGGAAAAGCGAATACATTTAGGGGGGAAAGCTTCCTGCTTAAAAGGATAAAGGAAAGCGCCGTCTATGAATGCGACAAATATTTTCCCGACTCGTAGTTGTTCCGAAATATTTATCTGTCACGGATTGCGAGCGCCGCGAGAACACAAAGAAGTGACGCCCTTGGAGGAGTGCGAGCAAGAGGCAGCGCAATGAAGCGACATGCAGCACCGCAGCCAGCGAGCCTCCGGGGCGTGCGTCGGAGGCCGGGAGCAGCGGTGTACGCGCCCGCTTCTCGGGGCGTGTGGTGCTGCGAGAAGCGGTAGCAGTGGCAATAGAGTGGTGCGGCATGATGAAGAGAGCCCCCTTAAGCCAGGCCCGTCGAGACCAGATGATTGACAGGGTTGTCTGTGGCCCGCTGCTCTTGCCAGGCGGTGAGCTGACTCCTACTGCTGCTGCTCCTCCGTCTGCTTCCTTGAGAGGCTGCTCCTCCTTCTCCCTGCTCACCTTGGCGTCTTTTCTCTCTATCCTTTATTCGTATTTGCTGCTTCTACTTCATCGCCTTAGCCTTGTCTTCCCGCTTTCTGCTGCTGCTGCTCCTCCTCCTCCTACTTCTGCTACTGCTGTCTGTTGCTTCATGTTGGTCTTGTTAATCTCGAGGTCGTTTGCCTGAGCGTGGTGATGACATTAGTGGTTCTTCTGAATTAGTAGAGCTGACATATGTGTCTTTATTTTATCTCCATTTTCAGCTGTGCCCATTTTATGCAATACTGTCGAGAGTGTTTTTGCCTGCTATAATACTATAACGTCAAATGATTTACTCAAGTGTCTATTTCTATACAAAATACAAGGGGAAAATGTAGCAGTTTTGCTTTGAAATACAATTGATGCATCCAGCCGAGATGCTTTGTATGGCCTTATCTCAGCAATACAAATCTTAAAGGAGAACAAGATGCTCAAAAAAGGAGGTTATTACAAAGTCCAGAAAAGCAGTAAAGCTAACACTGTTCTTGGCTCAGGCGTCTTCTTTGCCCACAGAACTCATCAGATTCTTGTCCATCCCATCTTAAATAAGTCATAAAACAGTCGGGCCACGTCTTCGGGCCTGATAGAGGTAGGCAACTGCAGCACCAAAGAGCGTCAATCGCGTCAAGTCTTTGGGTAAAATCGTCTTTATTGCCCTTGCGATTTGAGCCTCCGTTGGGAGCAAGGATTGTT
>NC_091557.1:16172381-16192381 GCF_042767895.1 Penaeus vannamei | reverse complement strand
TACTGATAGCACGAGTCTTGACGGTGTAAGTGTGAGGATAAGCACAGGTAGTGTGAGTGTGAGTGCGTGTAGGAGTGGGCGTGACGGAGTGTCGGCGTGGCGGGCGCTGGCCGGATTAGCGAGGTCTGACCATAATGGCGGTGACGGGAGTATCAACCATTAAAAGCCTTTCAGCACTTGGGTGTTACGGGACTCAAAAAATCAGAGCTGCCAATGTCGAGGCGATTTTATGTGCTTGTTGTGTCCCCTGTAGATCGATGCGTTTCGAGGATGATGAAGGCGCTTCGGGAGATAAGGGCCGACGGTGCAAGGGAAAAAGTGGTTTATAGAACCGTGGTTCTGTTTAATCCCATGACAAGACGACCCCCCCCCTGCTCGCGCCCCCCACACACCGAGATAGAGGTAAAAATCCTAAGTGCTTGACAACGCTGTCGGGGCCATAAAGCCGTGTGTGAGAAAGAAAGAGTACTCTTGTGGCCTCTTGTGTTCTCTTTGTGCGAGAGGGCGAGCCGTGCTCTGAACATTGTGTGCTGGAGGCGCAGTACACTCCTTGCCTCAGCTCTGCCTGCCACCACTTCTGGGTAGAAGCAGTGCTTCCTCGCTCGCCCTGAAGTGAGCAAATAGCAGTCTATAGTTCTAGGAAGACTTTTTACCACTTTATTATTATATGAAATAAAATTTTTTTATAATGTTCCCTTTCCCTCCCTGTAACAGCCCCTGGCAGTGAAGGGGACACCGCCAGCACAGACCTTAGGGACACCCCTTCAAAGAGTACACCCCCCCCCCCGCCCCGACTGGTCGTCCTGTCCTATGCCTGTAACTTAATGCCTTCTCTGTTATCTCCTGAGGAAAGGTTCGGATCCCACCTTCTGCCGATGTGGATGTTGCCAAGTGCGTTAATTCAACCCTTACAACTTCGTGTATTTTTCCTATCCTCTTTACATAATGAAATATTTTCTATTTTTTTCAAGAAGTATTTGGGTGGTCGAGGTTGAACAATAGACTTCAATCGCATAAACTGACAGTTGACAGAAATATAGCGATACCTGTGACAATAAGGACAGAAACGCCTCCGTCATCCCAGGCGACCCGGTGGACGACAGATTGTGAGTGAAAGAATCGACTCCGCCTCTCGGGGGATTCAATCCTATCTGACGCGGGCCGCTGATGCTCAGATTAGCTTGGATTTCTTCACCTATACTCTTACATTTTTTCTGCTGTCGAAAGCTTTCGTCTGACAACCCGTAATCAACGTGAAAAGAAAGTATTCGAACATTTGGTTTCATTGTTTGAGAGGCATTCCGATTGCTAAATGCACGTACACGAGATTTGAAGACGCATATGGGACCCGAATTCCGCTCCAGGTGGTATGTTATTCAGTCCTTTTATACTTTCTAAAAGCAAATTTAGTACCGCGATGAAAATAATCCGACTAGTTAGTGTTACAGCATTATTCACATTTTAAAATAGGCGGCTAAAATAGTCTTATCCACAAATAGCAACATGATGTTCCTTCTCCCTCTTGCGGAGGGAAATTACTTTATACCAGCAACTTGCTTCCGCTAATAGCAACATGCAAGCCACCGGTAGAACAATGGAACTTGCAACATAATAAAATCTGATAACTGGTTTGGATATGCAATTTCATCTCTGCAACATGGCCTCCGTGTAGAAGTTTTCACGTGCCTGCCGTGGATTCAATTTTTCTTGGACATTCCGAGTCGCGGAGAACAAAAAGGGGGGGAATTTATCCAAAACTCGCGGAGGTGTTAGGATGTATAATGAGGAGGGGGAGGGGGAGGGAGAGGAGGGACATAGGGAAGGGAAGGAGAGGAGGGACATAGGGAAGGGAAGGAGAGGAGGGACATAGGGAAGGGAAGGAGAGGGAAAGGAAACTGAAGTCAAAAGGAATTCGGTTTTATTTCTTCTTCGCCGCGTTTTATAACTACGTATACAGTGAGGGAATGTTTTATATTTTACGTGATGCAAAGGAATATCTTAGGATGCGAGTAAGTCATTGAATTGAACATAGGATACACGTTCTCCTTTTATTGGCAAAAATTTTCGTCGTTGCAGTTTTATTATTGTATTCTTTTGAACTCGGCAGTAAAACCATCCATTGTTGCAGACATTACAGTTTACGCAACTTGAATTTTACTCATCCTCATTGCGGCGCAGTTTTCGGTTAGCGCGTGTAAACTAAAGAGCAGAACTAATTTGAACAACCACGAATCACTGTAATGATAATCTTGGAAACCCGTGGCAATGTGTGAGGCAACTTCCTTGGCGCGGACGGCTTCCATAGTAGACACAAGGGCCATAACAACCTCAAATTACCGCGATTGCCACATTAGTCATGCACGAGTGGCCGAGGGTTGAGCGGGATCGGCGCGCTGTCGCTGGACACCTCTGCGACGCGCGGTGATCCCCCTGGCCGCTCCGCCCGGACTCTGATGGCTCTAAATAGCTGGCGAGGCAGGCCATGACCGGGGCCCGGGGGAATCCTGCCTCGCGAGACGTACTGGACTCTACCGAGCTGGTTTCTGCCGCCAAGAGCTGCCACGCACACCATCTCTGCGCTTAAACAACCACGTGCATTCCTGCCACTCACACGGCAATCATCGCGTCCTTCACCACGAGACCGCTCCACCACCGCACCAAAACCCCCACCTCCACCACCACACCACCAGCCACGCACCAACACACCACAACACACCACAGCACACCCGGACATGCACTGGTGACCACGGGGCTCGCGGGGTGTCAGTGTCGAGGTCTCCGGAATGTTATCAAAGCTCCAGGTCCAGCCCCGGTCCGCGCCGCAGCCACGGTATATGACTCGAGCTTTCTGTCTGTACCATAAAACCTCGTCTGGAGCTTTTCTAATTTCTGTACCATTTCCAAGTCATGTTAGAAGGAAATTGCCTGTAGAAGAGGCAAGATTTTTTTAGGGGAGAGGGGAGGGGTGATTATTTTTTTGAGTTAAATTTAGAGGTAAGTTTTTCAGCAAGGCGTGGTTGGAGGGCTCACAGGGAACGAGTGTGACGTTGCAGTTTTCCCTGGGCCTGTAGTGTACTTGTCGTGTGTCGTAATTAAAGTGCGCGTCACGAATTTACTCAGGCGGGGTTCACTCGTGTCATTTGCAACTATGGCAGGTTCCATTGACCCCGGGTGAGAGTGTGTCTGTAACACCGCTTCCCTAAGGGGCGAGGACGGTTGAGCGCGAGCCCCATTCCCCCAGGGAAAGCTTTTGTTGGCGGATGTTTGGCTGGGCATGAGGATAAGTGTGTGTAATCAAGGCCGCATGATCAGCATGATCATTCCCCTGTGGCTCTCCTATCCCAGGGTTAAAGGCCAGCGAGTCCCACAGGGGAAAGCGCAAAGAGGGGAGCGAGTGACCGCACCTAGATTCCCAGTTCCTTATTTATTTACCCCTTTAGGAGAAGTGATTAATCAAGTTGAAGTAGGAGATGTGTAGTGATTTCTTGAAGCTCTGTTTGAAGACGTATGTTTAATTCTAAAGTCCAGGACGGGCAAACATCTTCAGCTGCTTGAATAAGATAATATCATTTTAAATTTCTCCCAGGCGAATTATTGTGGCGATGACGTAATTCATCAGGCAGGAAGAGGGTTCTTTGAAGGCTGCAAGTAAGACATCGAACTTAGAAAAAAAAGGAGAGAGAAAATGCGGAGAATAAAAAGGACATTTAATCTCGTGTCACATCCAACAAGATATTCATTGCGTAAGAAAGAATGAGAGAAAGAAAGCGAAGAAAAATAATAAGACGAAGAGAGAAAAAAAGGAGACGAATAGAGAAAAAAAGAGAAGTAGACGAAGAGAGAAAAATAGGAGGAGACGAAGAGGGAAAAAATAGGAGACAAACAGAAAAAAAGAAAGAGAAGAAAAGGGAGGCAAAGAGAGAAGAATAAGGAGACAGAGAGAGAAAAGAGAAAAAAAAAAACACATTTAAACTGCTGTCACAGCCGCCAAGATTTCCTCTTCCCACACTCCCAAGAAAAGCCCGTCGTCTAAGGTTTGTTTCGCCGGAGAGTTTAACATATTACGACCCCATGTATTTAATGAACAGCCTTTGACTACGAGGGAACAGAGTCGCCTTTTTTTATTTAGAGTGCAATTTGAAGTTTGTGAACCGTGGGAAGGTGGAGATAGTGTAGTTTAAGCATTATGTTGCCTAGCAGGGTATGTGGTGTGGGGAACTACTGGCAGGCTGTTATGTGGCTCCCTGCTGACTTTATGGGACAACTTGGTTCATGGGGCGGGGATGTGTCCAGGCTAGGGGAGGGGGGAGTAAGAAGTAATAATAAGAAGTGGTTTGAAGAAACGAGGGAAGGAAAGACACAAAGTGGTCGGAGGAGGGGCATGCTTAACCTACATAAACATGCAGAAACATGTAAAGAAGAGGAGGGAGACAGAAGTGGGAAAATTGTGAATATGAAAGATTACACCAAAGGGCATCTGATGTGCAATCTCCTTGTTGCAAAATCTGCTCAGATGTTTGCCTTGTGCATTCAACGTCAGCCTCGGGGAACATCGGCCACAAACATTTGCCCGGCCGGCGCGGCCGCCTCGGCCTTAAAAGCAAGAAGATCCTCACTCAGCCGCGGCCTCCTTCTCGTCACCAGCAGGACGTCACCGGCGGCAACAAGTGACATTTGGTCGCGTCCTCGGCGGCGACGGGCGAGGCAGCCCCGCCATGACGTACGCTCCGGGAAGTGCCTCGGCCCCCCATCGCGCATGCGCCTTGCACTCGCTGACGGCATGATCTGCTTGCGAATGCCATTATAAAATTGAAAACACTGATGTGTCTGTATGCAGGGCATTGTGTATGCGCAGCCAGGTAGTGTTGTATGACGAATGGCATATGACGTGTTTTGTTTATTCATCATGAAAGAGTGGAAGAGCGAAAGAGAGAGAGAGAATAAGAGAGAGAGAGAGTGGGAGGCAAGGGAAGGGCGGCAATGTTTACGCGGCGAACAAGTGCATTGTCGTGCACACACGCCGAGCTGTGTACGAGTCATGGCGTGGCACAGCCTCGTGGCCAGGTGTGCAACGTACACCTTGCCTGTCATTAGCATCACCTGCTTAACACCTCGAGCGCACACGGGCAGGAGGAGCGAAGGAGCGACCGCAATGGGCTGTGCTCGTCACCTGTCACGGCCGGATAATTGCATCGGGCATATCATAATAGCAAGTCCATCACGGGGCGAGTGATTGCCGCAAATGGCAGTGACATTACGGAGTTACCTGAAGGAACCTTGATAACGCGGATCCCTCCGGCCGCCGTCGCAGAGGTGATGATAATCGCCTGACGTAAGCAGGTGCAACGTGCTTTATCTAATCCCCTTTTAAAGACGGACTGGGAGTGCTGCACCTCGTTTTAAAGTCAAAGACGGAGCGATGCACTGTAGTATCTAATATATTTTTATTTACTGACATAATATTATATTTGTAAAGTTCTGATATAAAATAGTGTGAATGTGATATCCACAGTCGTTAGCGCTCCCTCTTGATACTTTTACCCCAAGTTCAGGGTAAAGATTCCCGATACTAAAAGGAAAAAAACTCATATGGGCCTCACCCTCGTCATTTTCAAAACTTTTTGTTCCCCGAAAAAATACAAGAGACCGAGCTCTAACAACTGATAAAAAAATAAGGGTATAGGAAAAGAGTTCTCCAAAATAGCGAGGATCTTGTGCAAAAGTTGGTGGCGCGACGACCAAAATGTGTGTGTGGCTGTCTAGTGTTGACTTACGTAAGGTCACCCGGGGATCTAGCCCGCGTCGTCCCTGGAATGATGGATTGAAAGTGGACAACGATGGATGTAGCCACCGTATCCCTTGGCTGTGACTTCGACTTCGGCTTAGCCTCCTTGTTTCGCCACGAACGTGGCTGTGTTTTTCATGCCTGTCCTTCTATAATGCCACTGTATGCATGTGCGCCGTTCACAGTGAAAGGGAGACGTATTTTCGTGGCACAAATCTTTTCAGTTAAGGGGAATGCGGATGTTCGGGCGCTAAACACTGAAGTCGTGGCCAGCGTCAAGTGTCCGTCAGTGCAGGATGGATCGGTCTCCCATGTCATTGGTGAAAATCTAATGATGATGAAACGCCGCCTGCATCCAACTAAAACGTTTAAAGGGAGGAAAATAGTGCGAGGCTAATTTTTGCTGGTGGTTTTCTATGTAGCATCCTTAATAAAGAACGATCTACAGCCTGACATGTTTTAATTTCAAACTCTGAGAGAGATTTACACCGATTCTCGCGCAAGACGGCGACATTGTATCCGGACCTCTGAGGTGCTGACGCTCTCACTTTCCCTCGCTTTGTAAACAAGTGCTTGCAGACACCACCGCAAGCGCTAAAATCATCGCTATAAAGTTGACAAGCATTTGGACTTCCCCGACGAAAGGAAAGCTCACAAGTAGGGAGTTATTTTTACCGTGACTCCCTGATCCATTTTCTTCGTGATTTGTGAGGGTGACATCTGGTGGCGAGGAAGGTAACTAGTGCCACACCCAGGGCGCGGGAAAGTGAGGGTGGGTGTGGGCGGGAATGCAAACAAACATGGCGAGGGGGGTGTATCAGATGAATAGGTCGGGGCTTGACAATGCTATGCGTTACCAGTGCGCTGAGGGCGGAGTCTTTTGTGCAGATGATGTGACGGATCGCCTTCACGCCACTGAGCAAATGGTGTCATGCCACGATCAATTTCGTTAAGTAATACAGAAAAAGGTTCTTGCTCTAGATTCACAAGGATGTTACTCTCACAATACCATCCCAAATTTTACTTCAAAAAAGGTTATAACATACAGCATTTTTCTTTTGTTTCATGTTGGTTTTGCTCTTCAATCAGTTATGTGCAGACTAACCTCACGTTTACCAATCTCACCGAGGACAATGCCTGTCCCCTCCGCCCCCCCCCCATCCTTGCCCCGTATCCCCCACATCCTAATCCCTCCCCTACCCTTAGCTTGCCCTCACCCCCGCGCTCCCTACTCCCGCTGTGACGTGACTGTCAGAAGGTGACATGACAAATGGAGTATCCGTGATTCATGTCGACACAGTGGCTGACGAAGCGACTGTATCTAAGCCGGACTTGTGAGGTGGTGTGTGAGGGGAGGGGAGGGGGGGGGGGGGTAACGGTTAGACGTTATTTGCTTCATCGTTAAGTTAATGTTCCGTTTCGCCCGACTGATTCTTGCTTCGTCTTTTTTCTCTCTTCTGGGGATGTGTGTCGGATTTGTTTTTGGTCGTGTGCCTTTTTATGCCGCAATTTATTCCGTTAATTTATTTGATTTAGAACACGGACTCAAAACGAATGTTTGGTTTCCTCCTTTCGAATAAAAAAAAATGAAGGAGAAAAAAGGTTCCCAGTGCAAAAAACCCGTTGTATATATATCCACAGGCTGCATCACTATTTATAGCTGTGGACATTGTTATAACGTTTATGAGTCCATTCTTTACGCAGATGTGGACAAGCATGTAGCTCTGTTGATAACTGCATTGGTAGCACCTGTTGTCTTGTCAGCTCGTCACGTCGCCGGCCCATTTGGCGTCCCCGCCGCGCCCGCCCGTGCAGAGGCGCCGCCCGCAGGACAGCCCGCCCCCGGCTGCGTACACGCCGTCCGTCATCGCCGTCGCTCGTGCAGCGGCGAGGGCGTGCGGCGCGCTGCCTCCCTACGCAGCCTTCCCAACTCACGCTTGATTAGTACCAGTAATGACCTCATCAGGCCAGTAAGTAATGGCCGCCATCAACACCAACATCACTGAGTCATCACCATCTCATCAACACCAATGCGCCATTGCTCTTGGCGGTTCGAGGATGCTAAGTGTGAGCGCTCACCAGCGCTTGTTATCTTTCTCTATTTACTTGTTATCACCTTATGTCGTTGTTACAAATATCTTGCCGCTGAAATCAGAGCGCTGTTAACGCCAGCATCCTATTACGCCGCCTGACTGTCATCACGAGGCTGTCATCATCACTGGGCTATCACATCATCACCGCCGTTGTGGCATCACCCGCGCCGCTGACAGGGTGCAGGTCCGTGTGGTGTAGTCACATCGTCTTAGCGTAATGAACCGCAGTTTATATTCCGCTATGCATCACTTGTAATGTTATGTAATTATTTACTGTCGGGGCATTCAGGGTCGGAATGGCCGTGTTTTGTCCGTGTCACAGTCGGCTTACAGCGCTGGCTTGGTACCCGCCTTGGTACCCGCCGCCACGCACCGAGCGCCCCGGCACCCCCTCCTCGGAGCTCCTTCCCGCGCCCACCCACTCCAGGACCTCCGCCCATTCCCGCGCCGCCCTCGTCTGCGCCCACTGCTTATCATCCTTGCCTCTCTGCCCATGTCTGGCCGCCCTGCCTTTTACCGCCACAGAGCAGTTTTCATCAGCCTTGTTTTTATATTTTGTTCCATTACGTTCATCAGCGCGGTACATGTTTTTCACTACATTTAGCCTTCCCAGACACTGAAAACCATGACTGCTTTTCCTGACCACCTCATCACCATTCATCACTTCTTATCAGTGCTCATAACCCACCTCATCTTAGTGAATCACCCCTCATTACCACTCATCTTCTTCCTCCACGGCCCCTCATCACCTCACACCTTACGACAGTCACCACCAGAGAGTAATATCTATTGCGCTTTGTCCTCGCGGTGACCCCGTCCTCCCCTCCCCCTCCCCCTACCTTGCGCACCTGTGAAAGCATTCTATATTTTGCTTCAGATGCTGAATACACTGTTGTCGTCCCTGCTTCATTTATCTAAAAATAGCCCATCTGTTGTGCATGGACGTATAATCACTGCAGTATTAGGTATACCATTTCTTCAACCAATTTGAGCAACGTCTGTGCGCTGGTCCCTACCCTCACAAATCACTCACGCTACAGCCAAGCGCTCACCTCCTGCAGGAGCGACCTCCCTCCTCGCCGCCGGTGCCCACGATACGAGCAGCGCGAGCATGGCCGAGTACACTCTCCGCTACGTCTAATTCACGCTATTCATTATTATGATGGCTGGGGATTTACGGACAGTAAATTCCAGGCAAGAATGAAATTATAGTTGATGAATGCGGGGCCGAGAGTAGTCGTCATAAATACGCGTTATTCATCGCGAGCCTTCCCGTCGCCCGCACACACAGGCGCTTACGTTCGCGCCGCGCCGGCTCGCCGATGATGGACTGGCGAGGTTTTGAAATGTTCCTCATCAAAATTAACTGATCTTTGGGAATTATCGTAGCGTCCATAGTCGGCCATGATGGGACGCAATGTGAGGGCCATTACCGCTGATGAGGTCCGGCTGCGCGCGTGTGTGCGAGGCCTATAGCGAGTGGACGTCGTATATTTGCTGCTGATTGTCTCCGGCGGCGGCGCTCGGTGGCACGGAGCCGGTGCTCGTGACTGGCGCTGGGGAGGCGGGGCGAGAAGCGTCTGTGTTCTGGAGAGGGATAGCGTAATGATTACCATATTTATTGATCTGCATTCAACTATCGTTTGGGTATATACACAGCTGGTCCAGTGCATATACAGTTTCACTTTTGTCTTCAGAACTCGCCGCGAGCACGCATCTAGTCTCAAAAAAGAGGAAGAAGAAAAAAAAAGACATGAACAAGTATTGCTGCATTGATGCACTTCGCCAGCTGTTAGTCATGGTTCACTGCGCTTAGGGGTGGGGCGGGGGGAGTGGGTGGGAGGGGTAGAGATGAGATGCATAGGCTCATTAATATCTACTACCTCGCCCCCTCCCCCTGCCCCCTCCGACGCCACCTCTCTCCCCGCCTCCATCCCCCTTTTCCAGGCGGACCATGGCTACACTCATTCAAGTATGAGTGCTGTTTTGTGAATGTGTAATCAGAGAGCTCGCCCTCACTCACCTACTCATCTACATAGTCCTCGCTTCGGGCTTTTCGCGTCTTGTCTTTTTAATTCTTACGTTGATAGAGTCGCACCCTGGCTTATGTCCATATATAAGTGCCGGTCTTTGGATTACGTTGCTGTTGTCCATTGGTACATGTGCCAGTCCCTGTCTATTTATATAAACAGTGTGTGTGTGTGTGTGTGTGTGTGTGTGTGTGTGTGTGTGTGTGTGTGTGTGTGTGTGTGTGTGTGTGTGTGTGTGTGTGTGTGTGTGTGCGCGTGTGTGTGTGCGTGTGCGTGTACGTATGTGAGTGTGTGTATATATATGTATATATGTATATGTGTGTGTGTGTATGTATATGAATATATATATATATATATATATATATATATATATATATATATATATATATATATACACACACACAAATAAACAGACAGACTCAATCGCAAATACACGGACAGCAATTTAGCAAGTGGTTATCACATGAGGAAACGTTCATATTTTCCGTATAGAGTGATGGTGTGAGAAATTTTCTTGGCATTATCATGGAAAAATCATCAGCTGAAGCGAAGCCTCCTTCTGCGTGACCCTTAGTGTGATCCTCCACTGCTAAGATCTGGAGGCCTACCAAAGAAAGCCTTGGCTGTTTTCGACTGGTTTGTTGAGCGCGAGCGGCGTTGTAGGTGCAGCGGGCGGGCCCCGGGTGCGCGGGAGGCGCTGCCGGGGTCCGACGGCGCAGGAAGTGGCGGAGATCGAGAATCTGTCGAAGGTCAGCGCTAAATATATCTGCGCGCTCAGTGTCATTCCGTTTAATGATGTCGCTGATTGATCCCTCCAGTTCGCTTTTTGTTTATGCATGGTTCCTCCGACGTGGATTTAACGCTGCTTAGATTGAGCTTCGTGAGTTATGTTTGCCATTTGTGAGCTCGGTTTGGCCTTTCCTGGCGAAGGGAGGTTGAGGGGGTTTCAGCATTATTTTCGGCAATACACTGACCTGCTCATTTTCTTTCCGTGCATACTTGTGTCATGTGCCACTGCCTATGACAGCCGCGGTGGGTCTTCGTGGTTTTTGAAGCTCGCAGGAAGGGTTGGACTCCGCGAATTCCTCTTTAAGAATCCTTCGCGGTTTGTTGGCTGGCTCGAGGACGCCGTGTTTCGCATCTGAAGGCAGAGGGTCGTTTGGGCATCCGATTTTCTGTTCAAGAATAGATCTGTCCCCGCCATCCCCACCCTAGCCACTCCCCTTCATCCTTCAATCTCGCCCCTCCCTCTTTGCCCCCGCCCCCTCCCAGTGGGGCTCCCCCCTCCCCACTCGGATATTACCCTCGTTAGTCGCTTTTTAACAGATCCTTTCAAAACCTCAGATTAATGACAGTTAATGAACCCAACTGATGAGGTTGCGTCCCCTCCCCCCTCCTCCTCCTCCTCCTCCCCCCGTCTCATGACCATATAAGTGGCTTCTGATTATAGAATCTATCAGGGATGCACGCCGTTCATCCCAATCCCTTCTCAGCGAGTTTTAGCTACGTATATAATTCTTTTGCGAAGTCCGGATTCTTTATAAATGTATTTTTTATTCCATTTGACGTTATTGTTCTTCTACTGATACCGGAATGGGCGTGCGTGTGCAAGAGCCCATAGAGGGGCAACTAAGGCTTTATGGCAGCCTAGTAGATGCCTGATAGATTGTAGAGTTTTATTCTAGGGTTTTATTGGTTTTTATATCTGGGTTCTCGCGTTATTGTCGCGGGGCTCAGCTATGGATTTTTTTTATATAGCTGTATATGAGATTTTTCCATTCGTGTGTCCATTTCTGTCAAAAAACGGAGAAAGTGCATAGTGTTTTGGAAGTGTCCGGCCTAAAGCGCGGTTTTATTAAATCATATGCTTATGGCGCTCGAGGTCATTCTGCGTCACATCGCCTGACGCTCGCAGATAACGCGGCCGAGTTTACGACGCCACCGCGAGGCCGCCGCCGTTTACAACTACCGTGTGTCCCCGGGTAATCATGTACACATTTTATCAGTCGTGACAACACGTACCATTTTGGCCTGAGATATTCGAGCGCCGAAATGTAATTCATCCCTTTTTTCAGGCCTCGCATTTTGAGGTTATTGGGACGGGCCTTGCGGGTCGGGGTGCCGCGGAGGCTGCGGCTCGAGACGCCGAGAAAGCTTTTCCCTTTGTCTCGTCGCGGCCGCGTCGTGACGGAACTTATCAGCTGGGTGTCATATGCCTGTCATACGAGTGTCGGGCGCCGTTCATATAAGGCACGACCGTGTGTGACTCTGATAGACCGTTGCCACGAGGACCTCCGCGTGGAAATCGCGATCGTAGGATGATGCTCTATCGACGTCTGTCGCATATTAGGCGATCCTTGGCCTGCGACCAGGTTGGCGGCCGAGGAAGGAAGGGGGGGGGGGGGCGATCGAGTGCCCCGGTGGCTTTGCTCTTCCACTTGATCAGATAGGGGAGAGAGAGAGACAGACACACACACACACACACACACACACACACACACACACACACACACACACACACACACACACACACACACACACACACACACACATATATATATATATATATATATATATATATATATATATATATATATATATATATATATATATGCATATATCTATACAGAAACATTTTAACTCGTGGCAAGCAGACTGCCATCAAAGCGTTACCAATTAGTTTCATTTATTACCTGTAAGCTTGGCAACCTTATTTAGTCTTTTTAAGTTCCCCGAAGAATTAAATGATCAAACTTAGGGCCGCAGCCCTGAGTCAGGTGGTCAGTAGTGTAGCATTAAGATAGCGAGATAGTTGCGCATTCCGGGGTAAGAGGAAGGCTCTCATGCAGATGCCCTCATGGCCGAATATACGGCGTTTTTGACATATTTCAAGCGATATGCTAATCCATGTCTTTTTCTCTCTCCTCAGGTAAGTCACGCCACCCTCACTTGGTATCAGCGACAGTGCAGAGTTGGTTCTCAGTAAGTGTTTTCCTCTTCCATTTTCCTCCGTTTTTGTTCTCTTCCTCTCCTTTTCTCTCTCTCAAGCGAGGCGGCCGTCATCTGGATGCCCTTCGGTCGGTGCCGGCGGGTCGGCGAAGCCGTCATTGATATCATGCTCATGTAGGCGACTTCCTGTCGACAGAAAATCAAGGGCGGGTCTTTTACGTGTATTTCGGTCCTTGTGTACCAAGTGCCTTTTTTGCATGGCAGCCGCCCTTCGGGTACTCCAAATGGCTAGATTAAGGAACCTGGAACGACCGAGGAAAAAGCCGGAGCGCCTCTTCCTTGATCTCGTCTGGCCGCCTCCTCCGGCGTCCCGTCCTCTCTCCTCCCCCGCCCACTCGCCCGCGTCGCCCGCCCTCTGTTATTTCGTCAATGGCTCTTAATGGACATCACTTAGCACCCTGGTATCTCCGGTGACACATCAAGGAGCCAGCGCCCCCGCCTCTGATTGACGCCTGCCAGAGTGACGCGACAGAAAAAGAGGTGAGATGGAGGTGGAGGTGCCACTCGGCGTCGGATTCGGTCGCCAGGGACGCCGGGGCTCGGCTCGGCGGGCGGCGCGTCAGGCTGAAATCTAGAACATTATCCTGAAAACACGTTGCGAGTAACTGCACGAGGGAATAAGGGCTGACAGGTGATCACTGGTCGTCCCGTAACACACACACACACACACAAACACACACATAAACGAGTATATATATATATATATGTATATATATATATATATATATATATATATATATATATATATATATATATATATATATATATGTATGCATGTATGTATGTATGTATGTATGTATATATAGACACATGTATATATATATATATATATATATATATATATATATATATATATATATATATGTGTGTGTGTGTGTGTGTGTGTGTGTGTGTGTGTGTGTGTGTGTGTGTGTGTGTGTGGATGTATTTATATATCGTCGTTAGATAATGATTTATTACTGCTCAAAAGGTACGGCCTGTATCTGGGATGTTTCAGGACTTGGGACATCAGTTGCAGGAATGGGCGCCAGGACCTGCACAGTCACCCCCCCCCCCCCATCCGCCCACGCCCCCCCTAGCCCCGCCCCATCCTCCCTTCGTGGGGTCCCCAGATATCGAGAACCTGAAGTTGAAGGTGAATTGCACTTTCCATTGTCTTTATATGAAGTTTCTAATTTTTCATGCTCTTCGATTATCATGTCAGTTGTCAGATAGGTGATGAGTTTGCAGAGAAGCGAAGGAATAGGATATTTGTGTGCGTGTATGTGCGTCTGTGTGTGTACTTGTGTATATGCCTGCGTGTGCGTGCGGCGGAGTGGGGAAGCGGTGGGGGGTGGGGGGTTCTGGACCTTAAGTACCCGTCAATAATGGGAATATAATCAAGGTAATATGCAGGTGGACGCATTAGCGGGGGTGACACACAGAGAGAAAAATGTAACCATCCAGCCCCGTTACATATTATTCCATTAGAGACACATGCTAGTGGCTATAAAAGTCGGACCGGGGCAGTTTATAGAGCCCAGTCGACCACACCATTTCTAACTTACATGGATGACAATTTTTACCCGCGGTTCTATCTTGCTTTATAGATCCGGCCGGACGTTTTTCTAGCGTACATTCTAGTGGTGGATTCTTGGCCGTCGATACTGGGCCGTTCGGGCAAGTGAATCCGGATTTAGGATTGTCTGAGTTGTGCTTTGCGCATCGCGAGGCTCCTCTTGGGCCCACTCCGCCCGGCGTGGGCTCTCCGCCTCGGTCAGTCCGAAGATGGAAGCAGGAAGAAAGGAAAGGGGAAGAGAGGGGCGTCTGATGAAAAGAAAAACTGGGATAGAAAATCGTTCGGGAAAATATTGGCGCACAATAAAGAAATATTCAGTTTTTGTAGTATTTCATATGAGCTGATATTATTTTGTACCGTGATCTTTTTTGTTATAAAAGATAGGTAAAAAATAAATTCCTATTCGGATGATACCGGTTTAGGTAATCGAAGCTTTGTATCACCTTCCATTGTACACGCCACCTTTGACCCCACTTAATGCAGCCGCTTATTGGAGTAATATTTAAAACTCACTGTCTCTATCGTATCTGTTAGATGGAATTTAGAAGAAACAGGATGTAACATGTCTTGTCTAGTTCGACTCTGGGTAGACCGACCAATGTAACTAACGTCCTTTTTCACACGCACATACATGCATAAATTCATCGTGTGTATAAGTGTGTGTGTTCAGAGTTTGTCCCGCAAAGGCTGCCGCCCACAGGTTTCTCCCTCTCGGTGTCCGCGGCGCGTCCCTCGGCCTCGTCGTCTCAGCCTCGTCCCCGTCGGGTGCCCGGCCACCTCCCGCGCCCGCCTCCCCCGCGCGGCGCCCGACCTCCACTGAACCCTATCAGCGTCTCAGGGTGTGAACTTGCTCTCAGCGCCCTCCTCTATCGCCGGCATCATCTCGAGGATTGACCTGGTCCTTGCAGCCGCTTGCAACTCCAGCGGAACGCATTGGGTCATGTCCTTCTCTTCCCCTTCCGACTCGACTGTTTGGAAACCTCAGGATCTGCTCTTGGAATGCGGGTCGCTGCCAATATTCATTTTAAGTCTTCGTCAAGATAGATTTCAGGCAACACTCTCTGCCTTCCTTTCCGCAGAACCCCCCTAAGTAACCCTCCCCCTCCCCTTGCCCCTTAGCTCCCCGCAGATCTTTCGGCGTCTCCCTAGAAAGTCTCTCCAGAGTTCTCCACAAAGATTCTTCACATACTCCTCCCGTCTCCACGACTCCCATTGGTCTTCCCCCCCCTCCCCCCGCTCACCCTCGTTGGTCACCCGCTCTCCTCCCGCGCCATCAAGACCTCCCTTGTCCTTCCTCCCCACTTCTTCCATTCCAAGACAATCCCCCCCACCCCCCCACCCTCACTCCATCTCCTCCGATCCTTCTCTTCCTTCCAACAAAATCCCCCGTATGCCCACCAGGTCCCTATACCCCCTTCTCCTCCACCTCCTCCTCCTCCTCCTGCCCAGCTCCTTTTCTTCTTCCTCCTCCTCCTGCCCAGCTCCTTTTCTTCCTCCTCCTCCTTCCCCCTGCCCCTCCTCCCGGTCGCCCTCCCCTCCCCTCCCCCTCCCCCCGCCGCAGTATCTCACTCGTCCCTGTCATTTACAGTCTCGGGTCTTACTAATCTAAATCCAAATGCATTCAAGCCTTAACAATCCCGGCGGGTCATAAAACGAAGCTCATTTGGAGGCGGCCGGTCACGCTTGCGATCCGTGTGTGATATAAACTAGATAGATATAGGATAGCGCCAGATGTAAAAGTGATATTAAGCTGATATACCGACGACACCCCTGATTGACACTTCTTGTAAGACTGGGGTCCAGGCATCCTGGGGGAAAAAGTTGATGGTCGAGCCTCAGGTGGTGGATAGAATTTTTATTGCCGATCCATAAAATGATAAAAATGATGAAGAAATCTCGGGCGGGTGAGTATATCTGATATAACTGCTCGTAGCACCGGCGCTCTGAAGAATGGCTGCCTCTTGTCAGACACATTCCCACGGCGGACGCGAGATGCAGCCTTCCATAGAAATGCTATAAAGTCGGATTTATGACGAGGTCGCTATCTTACCAAAATCTTCTTACGACGAAAAGCATCTGGATTTAACAGTCCCTTCAAAGGTGTGAATAAGCGCGGTCTCTCTCTCTCTCTCTCTCTCTCTCTCTCTCTCTCTCTCTCTCTCTCTCTCTCTCTCTCTCTCTCTCTCTCTCTCTCTCTCTCTCTCTCTCTCTCTCTCTCTCTCTCTCTCTCTCGCTCTCGCTCTCTTCCCCCTTCTCTCTTACTTGTCTAACATCGTGTTCCAGGCAGAGACTGGACAAGGAACCTTTCTTTCACGAATTAGATAATGTTGTCGGGGTTTGTAAGGCTTGTCGGGCCGTCGTGGATTCGTCTCTTAGTCATTCCTCCTATTGAAATCCCCGGAGTCATGTCGGCGCGACGCTGTTCCGTCCTTTAAAAAAGTGTCCGTTTTTCTTTTGTTCGGTCCGTCTCTTCGATCACCCACGTCGGCGCTTTGATGGCACGGCGCTCGACCTGTCTCCGGTTCGGCATGTGGCTCGTCTGCGGGGAAGCATTTCGCGAACTCGAGAGCGATTTGAGGGCGACTCGACCCTGTTCCCTCTGCGCTCGTCCGGAACGCCCGCGAACGAATCAAATTGGTAAGGCTGAGGCAGTGTGGACAAATATGTCACGCCGGTTTAAGACTGTCACAAGGCATCGTCTGAGATTACGATAGCGACGGCCCCGTGGAGTGTGTGTGTGTGTGTGTGTGTGTGTGTGTGTGTGTGTGTGTGTGTGTGTGTGTGTGTGTGTGTGTGTGTGTGTGTGTGTGTGTGTGTGTGTGTGTGTGTGTGTGTGTTAAGTGTACGTGTGTGTTAAGTGTACGTGTGTGTTAAGTGTACGTGTGTATATACATGTATGAGAGGCAGAAGGAAGGAGAGAGAGAGAGAGAGAGAGAGAGAGAGAGAGAGAGAGAGAGAGAGAGAGAGAGAGAGAGAGAGAGAGAGAGAGAGAGAGAGAGAGAGAGAGAGAGAGAGGAGGGGGGATTACGAGAACGCTTTTAACCTGTGCACCTCCCAGCAGGAGAGCTATTGACGTGTGTACTGCCGATGCCGAGTAATGAGCACCACGATATCAACTTTTAGGGACTCCCATATCGGCATTATCGGCGACCCGAGGATGCCATGATGAACCACAGTCATGCCTGAGAATAGTCGGCTAATTTGATACGGAATTAATGACCCAAGACGTATTGTTGCCCACTTGTGGTTATGACATTGCGAAACGGACAATTTCCGACCGTATGCATAGCAATTCGAAGGGTCATTTTCTTCCTAGTATGTCCGTGAGAATGATATGTACTGTGAAAGCTCATAATCATAAATATCGTCATTAATATTTCGCAACCAAATGGAAGGACAAGCAACCCTCTCCACCTCCTCCCCGAACACACCTCCCTATCTCCCGTCTTGACCTCCCCCCTCCCTCTCCCCCAAATAAAAGTATCCTGCCAAACGGTGTGGCAAGAAATCCTCCGCCCTCCATCTGAACGAGCGGCCTCCTTCCCTGCCGTAGGATCACTTTCGGCCTGGCACTTGTGGACAATGCGAGGGGGTCCCGGCCATCCACACCTTCTTCAGGGCACGGCGTCGAGAGCCCTCCACCTCTCGCCGGCCCTCGGGTGGACATGACTCCGCTCTCGAGACTCACCTGCCCGACAAAGACCCCTCTCTGAGGAAGGTGTGATGGGGTGGGGGGTGGGGGGGGAGGTGTCGTCTTAGTCTTAAAAAGGGAATTTAAAAAGAAACGGAGAAGATAGACGAAAAAGAGAAGCAAAAATCCGACGATGCCATGAGAGGCCATAGTGAATGACAGCTGGTTTCTCCCCCGCTTCTGACATGACGTTTGCGTGGCACCTGTCGGCGAACAGAGATGTTAGCATCAGAACTCTCGAGAGCAGCGCATGTAGTAGACCCCCCCCCCCCCCCCAGCCCTCGAGTGGGTCTTGCATGGACGGCCTCGAGTGGATCATTGGTTCGATTTAAGAACTCGATGCAGGGAGGAGCCGCCGCCGGGTGAGGGAGGAGGTCTTTGTCTGGCGGAGGCTCCGGCCGCACTCCAGCCTGCCGTTAACCTCTCGTCTCAAGCATCGTTGAGCCCCTTGACAGTATCCTCTCGGGGAGCTAATCGTGAAGGTGCATTTCGATGCGTGTTTGATCACTTATTGGAAATCTTTGGCTGGCACTGCGTCCGATTCTTTGCTTTCGTATATTGGTTTTGTTTTTACCCTGCTCTGATTCCGCGATTCCGACATCTCATGATGCAGACCAATGAGATTTAGGCCTATGGGGATCTTTTTTTAAATACTTGATACCTTTCCGTCGTCCCCGATTTCGCGCTTATCCTCTCCGACCCGTCACCGCACACACGGCTCCTCTCGCTCTCACATGATCATCCACTCGTCGTCCGCCAGTCACTCGCCCTTCGTCCGCCACTCGCCTGTCGTCTGCCACTCATCCATCGCGCGCCCTTCCTCCGCCTCCTCACCCACTCAGCGCCGTCTGCAGCGGCCCGAAAGCTATCACGGTGACCATCACGAGCCATGCCCTTCGCACGAAACCTCGGGCTGCGATGGCCGGGCCCGCGCGGGGTCCTTGCAAGGGCGGTCGGCGTCCTCGTAGGAGGGAGGAAGAATGTAGGTGTGACGTCGCTTAGGTAGATTGATGAGTTGTTGCATGGAGAAATAATGGGTCGGGATTGTGTCAGAATGGAGCTCAATAGCTTTCGAAGGTGGGGCAGGATGGGAGAGGCTAGGGAATGCGAAGGGAGGCAGCAGGGGGTGGAGGAGCGGGGGCAAGGAAGAGGAGGAGGAGGAGGAGGACGCAAGAAAAGCCGAGACGCGTTAGGAGGCGACGGGGAGAGTTCCTGAAGGCTTTGATGAAGCTGTGCTGGAAGCGCCCAAGTCGAGATTTGTCAGCCGTGAATGAGGAGTGAAAAATTCGAAGGAGGAAAAAGAATAATCCATCTGCTCCTTCCACGACTATGCATTTCTGCGCTGGCATGTCGGCATATTTAGATATGCATATACTTTCACAGACTTGCTAGGGCTCCTCGGGGATGAACATTTCCATTGTAAATCAGCAAGAGGTAATATTTCTCGCTAGATATATTTGCAGTGTAATTTGTTCGGAAATGTGTGTCAATAAAACATGTTCATTCCTCGAGAAATTATACAACAAATAGCGAGATACTTTTAGGGAAGGGAGCGATTGTAGGTGAAATCAAAGCTCCCGAGATAAGCCCTGTTTACGTGTCAGCGCGTGTGTGTGAAAGGTTAGGGTCGAGATGCAGCGGCTTTGTAGAGGCTGGAGAATGATTTATAAATGGCCAGGCGAGGTGGGCGTCTCTCTCTCTCTCTCTCTCTCTCTCTCTCTCTCTCTCTCTCTCTCTCTCTCTCTCTCTCTCTCTCTCTCTCTCTCTCTCTCTCTCTCTCTCTCCTCTCTCCTCTCTTACTAAGCGACGAGTATGGCCGAATTCTCACGGGCCT
>NC_091557.1:16157381-16162381 GCF_042767895.1 Penaeus vannamei | reverse complement strand
AGCGTAGGAGCGTGTGCACAGACGAACGCACACGCCCACCCCGCTCCGCGTCGCACGTATGGGCGGGAGGCGTAGGGCGGCGGAGTCATCAGCAGCCCCGGAGCTCCTCCTCCTTTGTTTGGAGCAAACCCGCGTGTCAGCGTGTAATGCACAGGTTTAGTGACACTTGGCTGAACCTTCACAACACCTGGCTGGCGCTGCTAAAGGTGATGGTGATGATAGGGTCGCTATTGGTGACGGAAATGTCGAAATTTGTTTTTGATGAAATCCTTTTTTTATGCTGAATATTTTTGAAGTGCATTTTTGATGGCTTGATTGTAGAGCATCATATTCAGTGCGTGTGGATAGTATGATTTTATAACAATCCTTACTGTGCTTGAGAGAACCCGGACTAGAGCCTAGTTACACAAGGTAACAACGGCTTTATTAGTCATCGGTTGCATCGGTTCCACAAATTCCTTCGGCCGGCCCCTCCTCCTCCTCCTCCCGCGGCAGAGGAGGGACCCAGGTGGAGGGAAAAGGGGATGCGAGGTGAGGGAGAGCGAATGATGCGAATCCCAGCTTGCGGGATTGATGCAAGCAGCGGCCGAAGCGAAGAACTCTGATGCGTCGTTATAGGCCGAGGTGTCGCCGCGGCAGCAGGAGGGGCCTCGCGGTCCTGTGCTTTATCTCTTCCTTAATTGCAGCGATGCAAGAGGAAGGAGGTGATTTTGTAGCTTTGCGCGGCCGGCGATGGTGCGCTGAACACCGCCAGCGTATATCTTGGAAATGCCATAATTATTAGTATTATATATGTAGAGAATACCTGTTCCCTCATTACTGTACGCGAAGCATTCAACCCCGAGGACGCCGTCGCTGTGACGGCACGGCGCACGTGCATCCAAGGCTTGGCTGCAGAAAGGTGGATCGGGAAGGAGACGTTTTTCCTTCAGCCACAGAGAGACAAAAACGAAGGCAGCGCCGGGCGCCCGAGTTCGACGCGGCGTGCGGCGCCCTTGGTCGTGTATTGCGGGAGCGCCCGAGGCTGTGCAGGGCGTGTGCGCGGCGGACGGAGATGGCCCCGCAGATGGATGGTGACCTCGCTGTACCCAGATACGGGCGGGAAGTGCGCTCGGGAGAACGGCGGCGCGGGCGGGGGCTCTGGAAGAAGGAGCGGCCTCAGATCGGGAGCGCTGCGTAAGATGGCGCTCGAGCAGCCTTGGCGGGATCTTGGCATGGGCGGGGAGAGGGGCGAGTGGGCTGTACCGAGGGAAAAGGAGTGCAGTGCTATAGGTTATCAGAATGCTATAATAGCAAGCTGACAGCATGTTGGAAACAGGGGCACTACAGCATCAGCTTTGTGTCTACGGAAAAGGGAACTTGCTCGGAGGCCTCCCCTGCACTCAGACGAGGAAAAGAAGTCGAACCGCAGAGAGAGCGGGTGCATAAAGACTGCAGGAACACAGCCATTCCCAAAACACAGCAGAAGTGAGAAAGCAATAGATTCGGAGAAACATCAGTATCAGAAACACAGCAGTAGCAGGAACACAGCAGTAGCGGAGAGGGGAGGGGGCACACAGGCAGGAGTCGGGAAGCGGCGGAGTGAGGGAAGGGAGGGACCGCCTGCATCGATTAACAATTTGCATGGGAAGCACCCGATTAGTCCTGCCCCTCACACTGCCGCCCTCCACATGCACCCCCCCTACCCTGATCTCTGCAACCTGCAACCCCCCCTCCCCTGACCCCGTAGCCTTCACTGCTAAACACACACCGTGTCCCACAGTGTAACACACTTGGCGCCACCACAGCCGGGGGAGGGGAGGCTGACCCCTACTCCTAGTGTCACTCTGTTTAATCAAACCCTGTTAACAGTAGGCGACACCGCCGGAGAAGGTGAAAGCGCCCTGAGATTCCTTGGCACTCGCCCTTTATTTCAAGCGAATTGACCCTGCCGTCGCGAGGTCAGGAGACGCCAGGGGATAGATTGAATATCCTGCCGGCGGATCTTTGAGGATCTTTTGGCGACTCACCACGCCCGGCCATGAGGCGTGACCCGCTGATGAGGTGCTGAGGTGTGATATTTACCCACCTTCTCACCCTCTCTCCTCCTCCTCCTCCCCGCCCCTCACCCTTCCCGTCCTCACACTCTCACACCTTTTCCTCACACTCAGCTTCACACGCTCGCCTGCCCGCCTTCCTTCCTCCCTTCCTTTGCTTCCTTTCGACCGTTCTGTTTACCTTTCTCTCTTTCCTTTCTTCGTCCCTTTCCCTTCTCGCGCTCTCTTAGGACCCGCTTCTGCCCCTCTTTCTACCTGCCCTTCCTGGTGCTGCTTGTGTGTGCGGATACACGTGATTAGACGTGTGTGTGTGTGTGTGTGTGTGTGTGTGTGTGTGTGTGTGTGCGCGCGTGCGTGCGTGCGTGCGTGTGTGTGTGTGTGTGTGTGTTCGTGTGTGTGTGTGTTCGTGAGTTTGTGTGTGTGTTCGTTTGTTTGTGTGCGTGTGTGCTAGTGTGAGTATGAGAGAGAGAGTGAGTGAGTGAGTGAGAGAGAGACAGTGAGAGAGAGAGAGAGGTGTGTGTGTTCGTGTGTTAGTGTGAGTATGAGAGAGAGTGAGTGAGTGAGAGAGTGAGAGAAAAAGAGAGAGAGAGAGAGTTTGTGTGTGTGTGTGTGTGTTACTCTTGGCCGGCCTCCTCGATGCGTTCTGCAATCTTCACGCCGTCGCCACGTCAACAGGGTCCGGACTGCAGCTGTCTCTCTTGCTCATTATTTATAATGTTGATGAAAGACCACAATTTAGAATATTATCTTTGATACCCCCTCGGTCTCAGCTTTAATGACATTTATTGTTGTTTGCCTTCCCTCCTTTCACATCATCTTCCTCCTCCTTCTTCTTCTTCTCCTCCTCTTCCTCCTCCTCCTTCCCCTCCCCCTCCCCCTCCTTCCTCCTCTTCCCCCTCCTCTGATTCTTCCTTTTAGCTTTTCTTATAAATTCGAGTGATTATCGTGTTGCTTGCAGCCCCTCTCACCCCCCTTCCCCCTGCCCTAAACTCCGCGTTGTTCTTGCTTATTATGAGAATTATCTGTTTTCCTGTGTCATTACCGGGGAGGGGAGTGATCCAAGCCTTGTTCTCGGCTGTTCATCATGTATACAGCCTGCCATGCGTTCAGGGATGTACACCGCAGGGCCTCGTGTGCTATCGGGGATTTCTGCCCGCGCGCGTTCTCCCTTTTGCAGAATAAACGTAGAAAAGGGTTTTAGTGTATCGGTTCGTACTTCATTTTCTTTGTGATTGATTGGTTGTTTTGCAGGAAGATCTTCAGTTGGTCTTTATTTATCTTATTTATATGCTGAATTTGCTTGATTTATTTGAAGCAACGGAAAGAATAGTTCTCATATATCTGTCCGTAATTTGTGGGTGATTTCAAGGTTGATGTGTCCGTAGTTAAAAGGCGCTGCGAGGATATCATGAATCACCCTCTTAAGCGACCGCCTCCGAACGCCTCGGCCACTTCCTCGCGCGCTGTACCTTTAGCAAAACGGTTGCCTCTTTACACATATCACCCACGTATGCTTTAGTACTTGTACACACGCCCACCTCGCTCCTTGCACGCCCACCCGCGCCCACTCAGGCTCATTCATGTACGCCCATCCCCGCCAGGACACCCTCCCACGCAGGCACGCCTGACCTGAGCCGGAAGAGGCGTCTTGCGAAGAGGCCGTCGACGCAGGGCGCTTCGGCCCCGCGGGACGAGGGCTGACCCTGGAGGGCGGAAGTTCCGGGCGTGGAACATATAACCGCGTTGCCATGGTGATGATTGTTAATTGAAAACGTGGGTCAAGGGAATTGCGGGAATCATTTCACGTTAACGAGCATTTTCGGTTTCGGTCAGTCAGCGGAGGATCTCTGTCGCGCCTTCGCGCGCCTTTCGGAGATGCCGAACTGCGCCCGTCTCGCCTCGCCCCCCTAGGGCGGGCGTCTAGTGGCGGATCGGGGCGTGACAATGTTGATATATGGGCGGTGTAACGAGGTGCGGGCTGTGGGGGTGTTATCACACTTTATGACACTCTCTTATCTTCTGGCGTCAGTCTGAACCGCTTGCCATGCTCCGCCGCCCGGACGCGGAGGGTAATGCTGGCTCGCCTCTTGCGTGGGCGCGCTTTGGCTTGTAGGTGAATGCACGCACGCACATACATGCATACGTGTGTGTGTGTGTGTGTGTGTGTGTGTGTGTATGTGTATGTGTGTGTGTGTGAGCGTGAGGTGTGTGTAATGTGTGTGTGTGTGTGTGTGTGTGTGTGTGTGTGAGCGTGAGGTGTGTGTAATGTGTGTAATGTGTGTGTGTGCGTGCGTGCGTGCGTGTGGATAATTTACTGCATCTGTCCTTCCCCTCCTTAAAGTTCTTCCTCCTTTCCCTCCCTCATCCTTCTCTGCCTCCTCTTTACTCCTTCTATTGCACCTCCTCAATGCCTCTCCCTCCCCCTCCTCCTCCTTTTCCTTTTCCCCCTCCTCCTCCCTTTCCTTCCCTCCTCCCCCTCCTCTTCCTCCTTCTTCTCCCCCTCATCTTCCTCCTCCTTCTCCTTCCCCCACTTCCTCCTCCTCCTTCCCCCTCTTCCTCCTCTTCCTCCCCCATCTTGTCCCCCTCCCTTCCCCCTCTTCCCCCTCCCCCCGCCTCCCCTCCTCTCGCCCCCCACGCGAGTGTTTACAGCTAGCATGACAAACTTGGGGAACTAACGACACTAATATCCTCGGCTGGCATGTTTATGATTTCCTGCGAACACTGATAGTTGTGCAATAAATCAGGAGGCAAACTTATGATGCTTATTGCCAGCGTCAGTGAGGGCGCTAGATACGGCCATTTTGATCGCCACCCTTTCCTCCCCTTCCCCCCCCCCCCTTTTTTTTTTTTGCTTCCCATTCTCCCTCCCCCATCCTCTCCTCCTCATCTTTGTCCTCCTTTCCTCTTTTCTTGTCTTGTCTCATTTTCCTCCCCCGATGGTTATCCTTTCCTTTTTTTTTGTAG
>NC_091557.1:16154943-16156881 GCF_042767895.1 Penaeus vannamei | reverse complement strand
GGCGCCGCCATGGAAACATCGCCTCATTCACAAAGCTCTTCCTCGACTAACTCCGCTTCCCCCGGAGCCCTCGAGCGCCGCCAGAAACAACAACAGCGTCGAAGATCAGGGCAAAAGTTGCCTCCTCCGCCCGCGCCGTCTCCAGGCGGAGTCGCCACCGCCGCACCACCGCCACAACACCAGCCCGGCAGCGCCACCAGCGCCACTGCCACAATTAGGTTCATTACTGTTTACGAGCGGGCGCTCTGCCTCCTCCCTCCTCCGGCGTTCCAGGATTCCAGATCTTGGAGGCACTTACGGGCGAGTCGCTCCCCTGGGCCGCATCCTGGAGCCTCCCTCGTCGTTTGCTCGCGGCTCCAGTCAATCCCTCACTGACAGACGGCGCCGCCACTTCCAGACCTGACCTGGAAGCCGATAATATGGAACCTGAGATCTTCCGCAGACGCCTCTCTTGATTCCTGTTTCCTCCCTTCCCTGCCCTCCCTGTTCTGTCTCTTTCTTTCCTCTCTCTCTCTTTATCTATCAGTCTCCCTGTCTTCATCTTTCGCTCTCCAACTCTTTATTTTTCTCATTCTTCTCCTCTCTTTGTTTCCCTTCGCTTCCCTCTCCCAAACCCTCACCCTTTCTCCGTTCTCTTTCTTTCCCCTCCCCCTTCCGCCTTCCCCTTTCCTCCTTCCTCTCTCTCTTCTCCTCCTTTCCTCTTCCCTCTCCCCCCTCACTCCCCTCGTTGCCATCTCCCCTCACTCCCTCCCTGCCCCATCGCGCAGTCTTAGCGGCGTTGTGTGTGCTAATGAAGGGCGGGAGTAGGTTGTGATATGACACTCGGTAGTTTCGCCCCCTGGTTATGTGCGCCGGAGGACGAGCACGATGACTGCGGATGGAATAGGGTTGATGACTCGTGCTTATGGTTGATGATGAAGTCGTGTCAAGACTTTTCCCTGCGACGTTAAGGCCGGCGTTAAGATTTTGTGCCGGCGCGCTTTTTAATTCGTGTTCCGGCGTCGATACTGCGATCCGCCCGCAAGAGGGGGAGGGAGGGTTCTGGCGCGCTGACGAATACGATAGTTGTGCCGCAGAAAATAAGTTGTAATTTGCTGTGATAAAATCAGATTGAACCCTCCCGGCTTGAGGAGCGAAATGCAAAAATCCATACCAGTAATCTTTGTATCTCCCATTTCAATAAATCTTACGACCCACGCCGGCTGTAATGAGGAACAGAAAATTAGGAAGACGCGAGCGAAGGAGGTGGACGACGATGATGATGAGGGCGAGCGAGGGCGGACGAGAAGGAGGAGACAGGATAAGGAGAATAAGGAGGAGGAGGAGGAGGACGTGTGTAGCGGAAGATCGTGGTTCATTTGCTGAGCATTTGCCAGGTCGCGCCGGAGTTAGAGTCCCCAGGAGACCCGCTCACATTTGGCTTATTGTTAGGAAGCCCCGGACCCGCCTCACCTTGCCGCGCTACTCACCTTAATGAAACACCCGCGTACACCCTGCTGCTCCTTGCCCGCGCCTGCTGACTGACTACCTGCTGACTTCCACTGCTGAGCGTCTTGCTGGTCACCCGCAAATACAAGCAGATATCGTTAGCGGAGGTGCAATTGGGTAGCAGAGCCAGCTGCTTTAATTGGGTAGTTGTGATTAGGAACATCATTACCGGAGTGGCTCTGACAGCGGCCCTACTGGATGATGGCAGCAGACACTAAAAGTCGCTTATGCGGTGCTAACGCGCAGGAACACTTCAATCGAGCTGTGACAGACACACACTCATTTTGCTCGCCGAGGGAAGGCGAGGGAGGCGCTGGAGTGTCTTGGACGCCGGCGGGGGGACTCAAGGAGGAGCTTTTCTTGGAAGAACTACAATGACTTCTTTGTAGGATCTCCTTGCGCATTAGATATACGGCCGCGAAGAGGGGGCTGGCCCATGACGCGCTCTGG
>NC_091557.1:16139943-16147443 GCF_042767895.1 Penaeus vannamei | reverse complement strand
TCGGGCTTATTACGGGGATATAGATTAATGACACGGCGAAAAGGAGAGTGTGACCAAGTATTTACGCTAATGAAGGGACGGCGGACCTTCGGTGATCAGGTTAAGGGGCATTGTAGCCGCGGACTCAGTGTCGTCATTAGAGCTAATTGGTTTTTGGAGGCGGTGATCCTGTGAAATAGCAGCGCCCTGTGTGGCTGGGCCGTCGCCGTCCCGCGAGGCCGAAGAATGCGGCTGATCACGCCCTTGTTCTCCGGCCTCAGGACGTGGGGGGGGGGGGTGCATCTGCATAATGTGTTCCTTGTGAAATTTGCATTGCAAGATTTTGTTGTTAGCATTATCTGCTATCATGTCATTATGTATTATATGTTATGAAATTTCTTTTGTCTGTTTTATTTTGGCGTTATCAGTATTGTTGATCTCTGTTCTGTCAACTATTGATATTATTTTGGAATGTAGTGACAGTGTGTGTCACATTCGCAGTCGAGGCTAGCGAAGATAATCTAACGAGATCGCTTTCTGTTGCAGGGGAAGAGGGCGAGGGCAAGGAGATGCCCGGCGACGGTGAGGAAGGAGAGTCCCCAGGCTCCAGCCCCAGACACTGCAGGTAAAGACCTTTCCAGTTCTAGTTTCTCAGCTCTGTTGTTTTCATGCTGTGTATGTTCGAAATTCACCATTTTTTTCTTTAATACTTCAAGGTTTCGATTTCGCCCGGTTAAACGCGCCTTTGGATTCTTTGCAGGGACAGCGGAAGTGTGACGTCTCGCGAGGGGCTGTCCCCCAAGATGTCCCCCCGCCACTCGCCGCGGGAGTCCCTCAACTCCTCGCCAGCGCCCTTCATGTCCCCCCGCGCCACGCCCCCGACAATGCGCCCGATCGTGTCCTCGCCCTCCTTCATGCGAGGATCCGACAACGAGGCTGACATTCTCGACTTCTCCCTCCGGCGCTCGCCCGCCCCCTCCAGGGAGGACCTCCTCAACCTCTCCGTCGGCTCCTCCATGGCTGGCTCGCCGCCCCCCGGCTTCCACCGCCTGGGGGACTCGCCTCTGGATTTGTCGGTGCCCCGAAAGCGTGCAGCAGATGCCCTTCTGGAGGCTGCCCAGGGAAAGATCCATCACGACTTGGCTAAGAACCTTGGGGCCTGGGGCATCCCCCTGCCCCCACACCTGGCTTCGGCCATGGCCCTCAGACCTGACCTAGCGTCACTCAAGCCCGATCTGGCTCTCTGGAATGGCAAGCTTAAAGGGGACAGTACTTCCACAAAGCTTCCACCATTCCCCATGGGCGCCCTGCCTCCCACGCCCTCTGAGGCGTCTAGAGCCCTGGAGAGGATGAGCGAGCTGAGTAAGCTCGGCGGCGACAGCGGACTGGACCTTTTCAGAGGCAACCTGAGCGGGAGCTCCGGCCGGGCCACCGCCTGGCAGAGTCACTGGCTCAGCAAGGGCCAGGACGCCACGAAGGACGTGCTCAAGTGTGTCTGGTGCAAGGCCTCCTTCAACACACTGGCAGAGCTCACGACTCACATGAAAGAGGCTAAACACTGCGGGGTGAACCTCCCTCCGCCCATCCCGCCCCCCTCTTCCAGCGCCTCGTCGGTCAACACCCACCTCCCGCCCCAGTATACGCCCACCAAGATGCCCTCGTCGAAGCCCCCCTCCTCCTCTTCCTCGGCTGCTTCCGGCTCCTCGTCCTCGAGCGACCTGATGTCGAGCATCAAGGAGACGATGCCGCTGCCCCGCAAGCTGGTGCGCGGCCAGGACGTGTGGCTGGGCAAGGGCGCCGAGCAGACCCGCCAGATCCTCAAGTGTATGTGGTGCGGCCAGAGCTTCAAGTCTCTCGCGGAAATGACACAGCACATGCAGCAAACACAGCACTACACTAACATAATCTCTCAGGAGCAGATCATCTCATGGAAATCCCCCGAGGAGAAGTCCAGCAGTCAGAGCCACGTCAACGCGGTGCTCACCTGCAAGGTGTGCGACCAGGCATTCTCATCGCTCAAGGAACTCAGCAATCACATGGTGAAAAATGCCCACTACAAGGAGCATATAATGCGTTCAATCACAGAGTCGGGGGCCCGGCGAAGGCAGAGCACACGCGAAAAGCGCAAGAAATCCCTGCCTGTGCGCAAGCTGCTGGAACTGGAGCGCGCACAGCAGGAGCTGCGCACACAGTCGGACAGCGGGAGGTTTGGGAAGGACCAGCCTGGATCCGGACGCATCACGTGCGAAAAGTGCGGGGACAAAATCGACACTTCACTGTTTGTGGACCACATCCGGAACTGCGTCGGAGCCTCCAGCCGGGACCTGCTCAAGTCCGCACTCCTCTCCCCCGACAGCGACTATAGTAACAAACTCGACTCCGCTCCGGAGACTGACAGCGAAGGCAAGAAGACGCCGGAGAAAACCCCTCGCGACAGCCCCAGGGAAAAAGACTTCGACAAGCCCAAGGGGCGCGGGGACTCCGAGTCGCCTTCGGTATTAAATGCGCTCGAAAAATTGATCGAAAAAAGTTTTGATTCTGGCAAGGCAAAACCTGGAGCAGGACCTCTAGGATCGAGCATTCTCCGCCGGCTTGGCATTGACGAGAGCGTCGACTATTCCAAGCCGCTGATGGACCCTCAGCTGGTCGGCATGTACGCCACGTTCTCCCGCCTGCACGGAGGCCCGCCGCTCGGAGCCGGTGCTCCCTCTACCTTCAATCTCCCACCTTCCTTCGGCTCCGGCGACAGAGGCGCGGGCGTGCGAGGCATCGGCGACTCCATGATGAGCCCGAGCGCAGACTCTGATACTCGTGACACATTCCCGCGGTCACCCTCGCGGCCCGGGTCACGCCCTGGCTCGCGCCCCGCCTCCGCAGGATCCATAACTCGGGACGGCAGTGCAAGCGAGCGCTCCTTGGAGATGCTGCGGCTCGACAGCAACCAGGCCGCCACGCCCGAGGAGCTGGCCCCCACGGAGAACGGCGCCGACCACTCTGACAACGAGCAGGAGAGCCTCTGCGGCCGGGAGGAGGTCAAGCAGGAGCCGGTCGAGACCAACGGCGAGATCAGCGACCGCGAGTCCGTCTCCGCCAGGGAGGAGGTGAGAGTGAAGGAGGAAATACGGGTGAAAGAGGAGTTCAAGTTAAAGGAGGAAGGGGATGACGAGGAGGATAACGAATCTCCCGAGGCAGGTCGCGAGTCTCCTTCAGGCAGGCTCATGGGATCGCCAGCAGGCTGCAGCAGCAGGTCTGGTACACCCCACTCAGAGGCCAGCGTGGGGAGGTCTGGCTCTGGCCTCGGAGCCTCGGGGCTTGGAGGCCTCTCCGCCCTGCTCGGAGGCGGCGGCGAAGGCTCGTCCTCGCACCCTTTGGCGGCGCTGCAGAAGCTGTGCGACAAGACCGAGACGCAGCCGCGGCCTCCGCCAGTGAGCGGGGCGTCGACAGGGCCCCAGACGAACCCCGGGGCCATCCTGGCTTTTTCCTGGGCATGCAACGACGCCGTCACAGCCGACAGCATTATGAAGTGTGCATTCTGTGACACGCCCTTCATCAGCAAGGGCGCCTACCGACACCACCTGTCGAAGATGCATTTCGTGAAGGACGGCGCCATGCCGGAGAACGCCGGGGGCAAGACGAACAACACGAAGCCGCCCTCGAGCGGGAGTAAGGCGGCCACGCCCCCCGCGCCTCCCGTGGACGACTCGCCTCACTCCAAGTTCCTCAAGTACACGGAGCTGGCCAAGCAGCTCTCCAGCAAGTAGTGTCGGCCGCCGCCCTGGGGTGGCCGCCCCTCCCCCCACTCCCCCACCCGCGCCCGCCAAAGACCCCCCGCCCCCGCCCGCCCGTGAACAGCGCGGCGTGGCTCGTGTGTACAGTGTAACTATTTATCCTTCGTGAGAGCTTGGTGGCCCCTTTAGTCTTGTGATACCTGGCAGGCCGAGGCAGGGGCGGCCGGGGTCCTCTCATATCACCCGCCGCCCGGGACCGTCACTACCGGCGGGCGCTGCTCCCGTCCCCGCCCGCAGGAAAGACACGTGCCAACAATCAAAACAACCCGCAGAGTACAAAGTGTGTGTTGTGGGCGGGCTGGGTTGTGGCCACGCCCGTAGTAGCGAGGGAGCCCGCGTCCACTGCTGGCCCTGGCACTCGAGGTGTCAGGGGCCTGCAGGCGGCTGCGGAGAGGGCGCGGCGCCCCCATGCCCCGGTGCGCCCCCGCCTCACGCTGTGTATCCTCACGCCCGAGACAATATGATTGTCGCGGGCCGTCGCAAACTCTTAATCGCTCACACTTGCTGTCACTTTTTCACATAGTTATTAATATATAGACATGATAAGATTAAGCTGACAAGGCAATGATCAAATTGATTGTTGATAATCATTTGGAAAACATCAGTGATATATCAATATCATCCTTTTTACAATATGCTGTCTTTGACTTGCTGAAAGTGATCTCAATGCTTTTTATTCCTAGTGTAAAGATACGCCAGACCAACAGACAGATCGTTGAGGCTTGGTATCCCCCCCCCACCCCGGCCTGCAGCCTCACGTGAGCAGCGTTGTCACTACCACCATCACTAACCCGACCTCCCAGTACCTCCAATCTGGCCTCGCCTCTCGCAACCTCCAGTGTGGCCTGTCACTAGCACTTGCACCGCCAGCATGGCCTCCTAACACCACCAACAGCTTCACCTTGCTGCACCAGCCTGGCCCGCCACCACTACCACCATTATCACCACTACCACCACCACTTCCACTGCAAGGCCATGCCACGCACACACCCTTCCCTCCCCACCCCCTCCCCGCTCCCTGTGACGTCTAAGACCATATAGAGAGACCCTTGATATCCCGAACTCCAGCCTAAGGCACTCGTAACCCCCCCCACCCCACCCCCTCTAAGTTCCATCTTTCGCTATACAGTATTACCAAACGGAGTAGCTAGTTAAGTGTCACCCTTCCCCGCCACCTCGTAAGTAGACAGTATTAGTCCACCTTAGAACTCTAGCTTCGTTTTCGCCCGTGAGTGTGCCGGGCCGACGTCGACGAAGCCGCGCCGGTTTCGCCGTCTGCTCGGCCGCCCCGCCCCCGCTCAGCCAGGGCGCCAGATAATTCACCCCTAATGAGATGCCGCCTATCTCAAATGAGTTTCACGATTCGAGGCGCGAACCCGGCGCTCTCAAAGGCAAGCCAGCCAGATATGTTTCACATCAATCATCTGCGAGTGCGGATCGCGAGAGTCCATCATCCGCGCGGCTCAACTGCACACTCGAGCCCTCGACGGGGCGGCTGCGCTGCTCGCCGTGTGCGCGGGAAGCGCCGGCTGCCCCGTCAGCGTTTGACTGTCTCGCTGCGCACAGAGAGGGGGAGAAGATACATTGATATATATATATATATATATATATATATATATATATATATATATATATATATATATATATATATCACACACACACACACACACACACACACACACACACACACACACACACACACACACACACACACACACACACACACACACACACACACACACACACACACACACACACACACACACACACACACCCTGCATACATATGTATATATTACTCAATGCATATGTATTTTTACAAATATATATATATATATATATATATATATATATATATATATATATATATGTATGTATGTATGTATGTATGAATGAATATATACATGTACACACCTAAATATACACATCTACAATACATATACACGCAATAAAAATGCACGCATAGAATATACGTAAATGTAATTCCACAAGTAATTTCCGTTGGAATTGATAAATAACCAATATCGCCAATGACGAGTGCGATAAACGCATCTAATTATTCGGTGTGATGTTTAATTGCGCAGCAGCCGAACGCGGGTCACCTCAGGCCTTCCATACAACCGGCCAAGGCCTGGAGCGGCGGCGAGCGAACGATCACCGGGCTTTATCATATGACATACGATCCTCAGAGTGGCGGAGGCACGATAATGCTGCGACGCGGTGATCACAATCACATCTCGCGGATGAAGCGTGTCCGTGGGTTGCTAAGGCGGTGCCGGCGGGGCTAATTTTAGAATGATACATGCTGCCAGCAATACAAAGGGCGGAGGAGTAAGCCAGAGCACACTCGTCAAGCCCTTCGCATCCCGTGGTAATCAGGGGTTGTCAAGCGTGATTTAGCAGCGGGCTGGAGTTACAAGACGCGCAGCCGTGCGTAGTGAGACGTCCGAGGCCCTTGCGAGACTCTTGCTCCTTAACTCAAGCATGCTGTCCTTTCCAGACATTTGCAACATTCCTTTCAACCACAAGCCTGGTCCTAAACCCCGCCCCTTCCACCGTATGGCATCCTACCTCAAGCCACCAGCGACCCAACTCAACACATCCCTCTCATGCCTCCTGACAACACCCGTGCGAGTGAGAGCGAAGCGAAGCCTTCTTGATCCTCGTTGCAGTGACGAGTTTCTGCGAGACCGAACAGAAGAGAAGTGTAATGCGAGATCCTGCTGCAGAAGGTCTCGCTTGCATTGTTGCACCTAGATTGGCCGACCGAGAGAAGGTCCAGCGCCCCTTTCCCCCTTACGATCAATTGAACTGAGGTTATTTTTAAGAACCACAGTAAGCGGCTGGATTATAGGAGCGTCTACTACTAAATCCCAGATTTTCTGGAATAAATCTGTTCCTTGTATGATTACAATCGCTATAAGCAATTGGTTGTAAATGACTTTTCATATCTATATGATGTTGTTGTGTACTATACATAGTACGTAACATATATTGAATATATGTATTGTATTTAAACTTCCTGGATTTAGACGTGGTGGAGCAAAAGGACAGACGAAGACGAGGAGTAAGGGAGTGAAGCGAAGGCGTGTTGGAGAGGCCATGCGCCTCATGGAGAGACTATGTTGGAGAGGTGGGACGGCAGAGCCACCCTTTGTACAGAGACGTAATCAGTAGGACACAATTTCCCATGATGTGTTGGAGGCACAGAAATAAAGTGGAGAAAATAAATGTATATGACAAGAGACTGCAGAGGCGGGTTTAGTGGAGGTTGATGGCATATTAAAGCAGAAAAATAAAAAAATGTATAGTTCAGTAGGTTGTGTGGACGAGGAAGCTGGACGCGTTCCTTCAGTCTTCTTCCTCCATGACGTATCACTTCTCGGTTTAAATTGTAATATTGTTACATGGATTCTTTGTACATTAATATTTTTATAAGCTGTCTTTATTTCTCATGTGATATGTAATTTACTCCCCCTGGGTTGTTGATCTTGTTAATATTTACATTGGCCTGTGTGTACTTAAATAGATAAACCGTACGACGCTGCTCTGCGTTGAGGCGAGACAGGATTTTACTTTCTCTGGAAGGTCTTGAAACAATTTCCTCAGCGTTATTGCTGGGCCTCTACTTGCGTGCTGAGTGACCGAGTAGATCGCCGCTCTGAGTATACGGGAGGCCTCTACCTCCATGCTGAGGGACCAGGTAGAGCGCCGCCGGAAGTCACGTTTGCGAC
>NC_091557.1:16129943-16132443 GCF_042767895.1 Penaeus vannamei | reverse complement strand
ATCGATAACAAGGGGGTGAAAATAGTAAAAAAAAAGAAAAAGTTCATAAACATCTTTGCTTAATTTCCAGTTCGAAGAAAAATCACTTGATAACTCCGCCTCGGTGAACAATGTAACCGCTCGAGCCTCGGACATTATCTCCCTTGCAGGTAATGTAGTGGGCGGGGCGGGGAAAGACAAAGGTTACTTGACGGAAGATGATTCGTTCGGAGATCGACACAGGGCGTGGTTTAACAGGCAATGTACCGCACTCTTCGTAGGTTGGTCTGAAAAGTTGGTGACCAGCCCTAGTTCCTCCCTTCGTTTCTCGGGCCGAATGGGCTTGAGCGGTCGGGACATCTCGGGAGGTTGATCAGGCTTGGCCTCCGTCGAATGCTATGGACTAGAAAATGGACGGGAGAAGACTTTTCTCTCTGAAGTATAAACTACAAGCCTGAATTACTCTTTTGCTTTTGTTGGCCTTGTTTACTATGTCACAGTATTTAAGCTTGAGACTGGAACACGTCTGATATTACATGCGAAATCTCATCTATTTTTTGTAAATACTTAAAGATAACATTGGCACTTTCGTTTGTCCTATTGCATTGGCATACAGGGGTTCTTAATTTTCCCTGTAGTAACTTTCACTGTTCACAGAACACATAATTAACACTTACCTTTGAGGGAAAGTGCAGGACAATGCACACAGTGGGCGCCACAGTGCGAGGTCAGCAACTACAGCAGGAAAGGCGGGAGGGAGGGAGGGGGTGCTTCGACTTTTTCCTCTACAGTAGCAAGTGTCACCTCTGTGCAGTTAAACGACTATTTGTTTGAAAGAAATATGCACAAGCTCCAACGTTAACGAGTCCCTTGAAAGATTCACAGATGGAAAATTAACGATAACAATGCTTATCAGACCGCAATCCTCTACAAAATTTTCCAAAAGATAAGAAAAGCGGCCGTGAGAACCCCAGGCCTGTATGACGGGCGCGCCACGCCGCCCACCCAGGGAGACGTCCTGCGCTGGCATCAGTGTGATCGCGGGTGAGTCACGGGGCTCAGAGCCGGGCTTCGACGATTATCTCGCTGCAAGATCATGTTCATGATTTTATCAAGTAAACGTAGGAAGTCTGAATAGAGTTTTGTATTACAGGGGTCAGAGCGGGCAGATGGATATTCCTAGATATGTCAAAAACAAATGTCTTACTATGCGAGGGAAAGTCTCTTGAATTTGGATTATGTTTAAGCCCATACTTTGATTTTGGGACTAATCTCACTCTGTTAACTGAGGGAATGATTCCTTCGTCACTCTAAGAGGGTTTAGCGAATTAAATCAAATAAATATCAACAGGTCTAGAAGGTCACTAAGCACAAAGCATTTAAGACCAAATTATGATTCACTTATTTGTTCATTCACAAATAAATATTGATAGCGTGAACATGTGTACACATGTGAACTCTAAAATAAAGTATGACTTTGTATCTGTGTCTTTATATGTGTCAGTATGTGCGTATTGTGTGTTTGTGTTTGTTTGGTCTGTGTGTGTGTCTGTATATGTGTGTTTGAATGTGTCTGTGCTCGCACACATCTCGACATATGTAGAATCATACTTACATACTTACATGGGCTTTTACTCCGGGTGAAGCACTCATAACAAACCTCTCACTGCTCTGCTAATTTATTAAAAGTGAATCATTCGCGATCTCAGCCTCCATTCAGGTTCGGGGAACAGCCTCTTTCGGTGGAAACAAGGGAGACGCATTATCTCCGCCAACAAGGAATGCATTAAACCCCTCTTTATGTTATCAATAGTCGATGTTGCCAATCTCTTACGGCTTGGTGACGGGTTGTTAACAGAACCAGCCCCGCCGTTCCTTGATATCAGATTCCATTGAGTGGTGTTTGACAATAACTCCAAGGTCGGCGCTTTGCGGTGGAGGCTTGCGCGGAGACAGCGCGCCCGCCCGCCCGCGCGCACCACATTGCGCCTCTCGCGGAGGTGTGGGAACGGAGTAGGGCGAGGCACATGGGGGGGGGGCGGAGGGAGGGATGAGGGGAGAGAGGAATGTGTGTGTGTGTTTATATATATATATATATATATATATATATATATATATATATATATATATATATATATATATATATGTATATATATATATATATATATATATATATATATATATATATATATATATATATATATATTTATGTATGTAGATTGATAGACAGATAGAGAGAGAGAGAGAGAGTGAGACAGAGAGAGACAGAGAGACAGAGATAGAGACAAAGATAGAGAGACAAAGTCTGACAGACAGACACATACAGGCAGAGAGACGGGGGGAGAGGGAGAGAGAGAGAGAGAGAGAGAGAGAGAGAGAGAGAGAGAGAGAGAGAGAGAGAGAGAGAGAGAGAGAGAGAGAGAGAGAGAGAGAGAGAGAGAGAGAGAGAGAGAGAGAGAGAGAGAGAGAGTGGGGGTAGAGAAAGGGGAGTGAGGGAAATATAGAACGATATAGAAAGAGA
>NC_091557.1:16092443-16097443 GCF_042767895.1 Penaeus vannamei | reverse complement strand
AGGTGGAGCGTGTGTAGCGGGCTGTGTAGAGCGGCAAAATGTATTGTGTAGTGGTGCGGAGTGTATTGTAGGGGCTGGGTGCCGCTGGAGGGAACAGGATGCAGCAGGAGTGTCATGGGTCAGTGGAGTGTGGATAGCGAGGAATGTTGGGGGAAGTATAACCAGGTAGGGCTCGGGCTTGTGGATGGCATCAACGTGAGATAGGAGTCATGGATCTCTTGTTCTTATCATCATTATTTTTGGGTGTATGAGCGACCAAGAGGGCGCGGTGTCCCTGGCGGTGGGCCGGGGAGGGCGAAGTATGGAGCATAAAGATGCAAGAGATCGAGGAGAATGTTGAAAAAGATGGAGTTTGTGCATCAGGGAGTGGCAGTGAAGGAAGCTCATGCACCTGAGTCGTTATTCAGCGACGCCTGGTGAACGACCTGCTTATAAATTCACTCGGAAACTAACGAGCGAAACGTCAGCCAAATCCATAATGAATCTACCACGACACCGACGCCTTTGTCACCAGATGACCATAAAGCTTTTCAATGTATGACCTAAGGTTCCTGTCGCAAGGGCCAGCGCCTGCCAACTCGTGTGCGAATGGATTAAGATTTATATCACGGAATAATTGCACTTGACGGCCAATACGACCGTTAACCATTGATGTGTCATTGTGGCTCGGGAGCTACCACACGCATTTGGGCGTCTTTTCCCTACAACGCCAAATATGCATAAAAACAGTTCTAAAACTTCTTATACAGAAATTTGCAGACAGTATCTTCCAAGTAAGCTTTCATATGACGTAAGAATGTTTGTAATAGACAACGAAACAAATGTGTACAGTGAACATAAAACAAGCGAAGTACTTGCATAAACGCCTAAGACCAAGAAAAGATCCTCGTGAGCAGCCCCAAGTAGGCCTCGGGGATCCCAGCCTCGAGGGCGTGAGGCAGGCAGGATCCCGGGCGGCGAGCATAAAGCATGACGCTCGGTGGGGCTGCAGTACACAACACGCTAGATAATGAGCCGTAATTTGAAGGTGATGATGACAGTGATGATGATGCAGCCCGCCGTGCTGAGAGCCTCATTATGATGTCATTGCACAATGTCACCCATCATTTCTACAATGATAATGAGGTTAAAACGCACTTGATGGCTCTAATTATTTAATATGGCGCAGGCCGACACCAGCTTTGAGAAGAACCCGGAGTTGACGCGGTGCAAGTGACGTGTAGGCCAGGGGAGGGGCGCCTTGCCAGGGGTCGTCCCGGGGTCGGAAAAGATGGTGATGGTGTTTGAATGGGGTCATTCAGAGGGGTCTAGAGGTCATATAGAGGGGTCTAGAGGAGTCACATAGAGGGGTCTGAGGGGTCATGCGATAAGCAGAATGAAGTCTTGAACGTGGATGGCATTTGATCGGAAAGGAAACCGATAGAGGAATGCCTAGCTTATACAGGCGTCTGCGTACCAAACGGATGGGCCTGTTATTGGTACAACGATGCTTCTGTTTTCATGTTTCTTCTTGCAACTTTTTTTTTTTTTTTTTTTGGGGGGGGGGGTTATGCGAGGGAGACGAAGATATCATCGTTGTGTTTTTATAAATGTTAAATCAAATGTTGAAGAGACCAACGAAAACGACTTTCACCTGCCTCGTAGCCCACTGTTGCGGGCCATGGGGCGAGCTGGTGCTGGGTCTGTAGTTTGGAATTATTTACTTTCATGGAGTACTGAATGTTATTGCATCTGAAGTTTCAAGGCAAGCGTGCAAGAGTCCTGAAGGATTGTATAACGCTGAAAGGTCGGCGGACTTTGAAGAAGAATATGCTGTCAACCATAAGCTGTTTTGCTGGCGTCTTACATATGGCCTTTCATCCAGTACAAAAATTCTGATGATAATTTAAGAGTGAAGATGATATGGTTTTACTCGTGAATTATCTTTTTGTTCCTAAGACGATAAACCAGTGTTATGGAAAGTAAATACTAAATTCTAAAAGTCCAGGAACAAGCTGTAATGGTAAGAAGTGGCTGCTATGACTCAGAGTAGAATTCATACTGTATGAGGCTACAAGTAAATTCAAATAGCAAATCAAAATATGAGAGAGAATTACGCCAAAGGTTTGAATGGTGGTTACCTTCAACAAGGAAAAGATTCGCGTTTCGAGACACGCAGGTAAGTTCTGTACTGGGGAAGGGAGGGGTTGTTATGCATGGAAGCATTACTTGAGGCACTGAGCTGTGTGCAAATTTTAAAGGGAGCGCATAGCGGCTGAAGGAAGGTGAGTCACAGTCATGGTTAAAATGATGTAAATAAAAACAGAGAAAGTCATATAAGACAGTTAAAGGGAGCTGGTCAAGGGAGATAAGCTGAGCTGGAGATGCCTGTAGGGACAAGGAAGGAAGGACACAGAAGCCCGCAGGCTCCGTGCATACGCCCGAGCGAGCAAGGTCACCGGCGTGGCACAGAGGCGACCTTGGAGGGCCTCAGGACGCCCCGCGCCTCCCTCCGGCTGCAGGATCGGCGAGGCCGGCCACCCCGGGATGCGGAAGTGGTCCCGGTGATAAAAGCTTAATTTTTGTAATTATCTACGGCATGTCTTGGAAACGTTGACATAAATTGCAGCCAGAGTGAGTGATGATTCCACTTGTGAATGATTTGTTGCTGTTCTTAAGTCGCTACGTTACAGAAAGCTGAATCAGACTCGGCTACAAGAACGCTCTGTGCTCGCGGGACCACCTGCACTGCGCCGCCGAGGGAATCGTCGTCTCTTTTTATCCGATCCCGAATGAAAATGATTTAATAACCACGTCCTCTTTCCTGATATAAAATGCAACTTGATTGATTTATTCGCCGTAATTCTAGCGCGGCATTCACTTCCTCTGCCCTCCCGCCCGCCGCCCGCGCCGTCGGTCAGCGCAGCAGCTGTGTGTACCCAAGAGATGTTCACACAAAAAAGACTTTCAAAAAAATACACACAAACTTTCACAAATATATCCGAAGCAAGAATGAGACGACGCTTCGACTCAGCTTAGGAGCCGCTTCTTCGCTTCCTTTAGGCCGAGCTTCAGCTGCGGCTTCAGAAGGAACACACATTGAAGCAGATTTTCCTTCGCGTTGGCGGCCGGTCCTGCGCAGGAGGAGGGGGGGAGGGGGAGGGGGGTCATAAAAGTCGTTGAATTAATTTTCTCTTTAACGTTCAACATGAAATGGTGGTGTCGGGGAGAGTGGGGTTTGATTGACAAGTTTGATCGACACTTTGATAAATGATTAAACAACTTTGGCAAATAAACAAATAGATATACAGATACTAGATTAATAAACAGTTAGACAAATCAATAAATAGGAAGAAATATAAAAAGAGAAATTGATAAATACACAAATGGATAAAAAGATGATAAATGAATAGATAGTGATAGGCAGATAATCAAACATGATCACCAATAAGACTAGATACATGAATAGCTATATAGATAAGGGAGAGTGAAAGAGAGAGGGAGAATAAGAGAGAGAGGGGGGGGGTGAGATAGCGGGAGAGAGAGAAAGAAGAGAGAGAGAGAGAGAGAGAGAGAGAGAGAGAGAGAGAGAGAGAGAGAGAGAGAGAGAGAGAGAGAGAGAGAGAGAGAGAGAGAAGAGAAGAGAACGGGGTGGGGGGGGGGGGGTAGAGGGAGAGAGAGAAAGGGATAGGGAGAGAGAGAAAGAGAGAGGGAGAGAGAGAAAGAGAGAGGGAGAGAGAGAAAGAGAGAGGGAGACAGAGAAAGACAGAGGGAGAGAGAGAAACACAGAGGAAGAGAGAGAGAGAGAAAAAGAGAAAGAGAGAGAGAGAGAGAGAGAGAGAGATAGGGAGACGGAGAAAGAGGGAGAGAGAGAGACAGACGGAGAGAGAGAGAAAGAGGGAGAGAGGGAGAGAAAGAGAGGGGGTAGAGGGAGAAAGAGAAAGGGAGAAGGAGAGAGAGAAAGAGAGAGGAGAGAGAGAGAGAGAGAGAGAGAGAGAGAGAGAGAGAGAGAGAGAGAGAGGAGAGGGAGAAAGAAAGAGAGAGAGAGATAGAGATAGAGATAGAGATAGATAGATAGAGAGAGCGAGAGAGAGAGAGAGGAGAGAGAGAGAGAGGAGAGAGGAGAGGAGAGGAGAGGAGAGGAGAGGAGAGGAGAGGAGAGGAGAGGAGAGGAGAGGAGAGGAGAGGAGAGGAGAAGAGAGAAGAGAGAAGAGAGAAGAGTGACACATGGATGGAGGGTGCAGTGACAGCGAGAAGCCATTGCACTCCTTTAGACCTGTCCATTCGCGCCGTCATTAGATGTAATGAATAACCAAATAAAAGATTATTTATATGTCCTAAGTTTCCTTCTCTCTCTCTCTCTCTCTCTCTCTCTCTCTCTCTCTCTCTCTCTCTCTCTCTCTCTCTCTCTCTCTCTCTCTCTCTCTCTCTCTCTCTCTCCTTTACCAATAAAATACATCATCCACCCCAAACAACACATTTGCAACTCGACAGACTTTCGGAAGCAAGCCCTCGACGCCACACAGAAAGAATCCTATTTTGTCAGCTTTTCCAAGGAGCGTTTCCGATTATCAAACATTTTCTTTTTCTTAGCCCTCTTCTAAGAAAAGGCTGATCTACATAGACCGCATTTAGTCGTAAATTCATTGCACTAACACATATTTCTTTCATGAAGGGGTCATGATAGGATGATATGCAAGAAAAAGCATCTCATCTCACGAGTATTATGATTTTCTAGGTCATTATCCATCACGTTGATCATTCCTATTATGCAATCTCTTACCTTTTTTCCTTTTATTCTCATTGTTACCGTTATTGTTTTATTGCTTTCAAATGTTTATTGTTATTGCTATCATCTAGATCTCATGAAGAAAGTCCTTATTTCCTACCCTTATAACATTCCGCTATTCTAGAAGAGGTAGCTCAGTTTAGGACAGTTTCCCCTCAAAGAAGAAATAAATAGATAATAAATAAAAATGAATGTATAGAGATAAATAAATGAATGAGTAGTAAAAATTAAC
>NC_091557.1:16047491-16049443 GCF_042767895.1 Penaeus vannamei | reverse complement strand
CACACGCACACACACCTTTGCGGTCAGATGTGACTCTCCGGGTAAATATTTGTTTCGTGAGATTCTAGCATCCTGAGTATCATTACACGTGTAATTACCATCATTAAAGATTATCTCGACGGCCAGGAGCGCTGAGGGTAATAATTGACACATACAGTTCCGTCTCTCACTAATGGTACAAGGAGTCGGGGTCAGGGTGTACCTCGGGACGCGGGGGCTTCTCTGCCTTACGTAAGGGCTGCATACTTGGTACAATCGCCGGTACAAAAGGGAAGGCTGTGGTAGGAAAATCAATTATTGATACATTTATTTTCTTGTTGATGCATTTATTTCTTATTGATATATTCATCTTCTTATCCATACATCTATTTTCTTATTGATATATTCATCTTCTTATTCATACATTTATTTTCTTATTGATACATTTATTTCTTATTGATGCATTTATTTTGCTATGGTCATTTTCACGAAGCATTGAGCGCGTTAAATTATGCGCAGGCAGATGATGCATGTCGTACATTAATATGGAGGTCGCATGATTCAATCACTGGAGTTTCACACAAATTTGCGGTAATGCCACAGCTACGTAAATATTTTCCTACTTCGCTAAAATGTTCTTTAATCGAAGAGCATGTTATTATGATAATAAGTCTAATTACCGAGGTAATATTCAATTACAAGTTATCAGTTACATTTAGAAGAGCAACATGTGTTTCTCTCCGGTGCCAAAGAATATATATAATTAATAATGAAACTTTTTCCTAGTACTCTAATGAATGTCGTAGTCAAGCGCAAAAATAATAACAGAAAAAGTAAGAGTAGGTAGTGTTTAGTGAGTTTTAAATGAATGTTAATGAAAATGATCAGAGTAAGTTTACGCGCACAAAGTTGAACATCAAAGTTATCAGTTTTGTGGGATCAAAGTCGACAAGGTGAATCAGAAAAGTACTGCGAGTCACTTTGATGCTAAATACTATATTGACCTAAATGCTATTGAGTGTATATTCAGTTTTGAATAGATTGGAGTGTCAAGAAGAAGAAGCAGAAGCAGAAGAAGAAGAAGAAGAAGAAGACGAAGAAGGAGAAGAAGAAGAAGGAGGAGGAGGAGGAGAAGAAGAAGAAGAAGAAGAAGAAGAAGATGATGAAAAAAAAGAAGAAAAGGATAAAGAGGAAGAGAAGAAAGAAGAAACGCGCATTTTTTTTTTTTTTTTTTCTTTTTTTGAAAACACATTTTGTCCCATGTGTGAATCACTGAATATCCATTAAACCTATGTATCAGCTGATTTTACACTCTGCATCCACCTTGCAAGGAATGCTCTCGTTCCCCTTAAATGGCGGGTAAATATAAATGTTTCTGCAACCCCACTCGCAGTTACTAAGCTGAAGCCACATGTCCGTGTTGCCCTCAGCTACCAACTTGGGCGAGGCGATAGCGATCTCTTTAGCGAAGTCTTGCTCTCCTCATCCCCTCGCCTACAAATTTCTTAAACCTCACGTTAGCCCTCTGTTTTCCTTTTCTAATTCCGCACTTGTTCTCGTCTCGCTCTTCCATATCATTAGCTGCCCAATACGCCGTCCCTCAGCCGCATTCCCTCCCCTTTCCTTGACTTTCTCAACTTTCCTCGCGTTTCGGGATTTTTATTCGATGTTTTTTGTCTCTTTCTTCCCCCTCTCTTTCTACTTAAGCTCGTTCGGCCCTCGTCTCCTCGCCCGAATCCTTCACGATTCTTTGCCTCCTCGGACGGACTTCATCGTCTTGACCCGAGTTTCCAGCCATAACTTATTTTTCCTCCTTCATAACGTCCTCCCTTTATGACCTCTCTTCCCGTCCTTCTCGCCTCTTCTTTAGCGTCTCCTTCGCGATTTTCCATCATGTGTCACACTCTCCTCGGGTTGCTTCAGGCTGGCTTGCTTCGCTCTCCCCTCAGGCTCAGCCTCGGTTTCCCCTCTTT
>NC_091557.1:16017491-16024991 GCF_042767895.1 Penaeus vannamei | reverse complement strand
ATGTCTTGAATGATAAGCCTTCGCGGATTAGGCAAGGTGATTCACCGAGATGTTGTTTATAACCGGCTGGTCTCCGAATCAACATCGCAGTAATAATATATCTTCCGAGGAATGCAGTAGAATGTGTGAAAGAGCAGAGCCCAGTCGTTGAGGTTATTATCATGTGAACATTAAAATTGTTCCTCTCTCTTTCTCCGTCCCTCCCCCTGGCTTGGGTGTCTGTCTGCTGGTGTGAATGTTTTGTGTGCATGACTGTCTGGCCAATTTGCGTGTATTTCTGTTTTCTATTTGTTTGTCTGTATGCTTGTTTGTCTCCCTGCTTACTTGTCCAATTGTCGCCTGCATGTCTGTCTGTATATCTCTGTCTCTCTATCTCTCTCTCTCTCTCTCTCTCTCTCTCTCTCTCTCTCTCTCTCTCTCTCTCTCTCTCTCTCTCTCTCTCTCTCTCTCTCTCTCTCTTTCTTTCTCTCTCTCTCTCTCTCTCTCTCTCTCTCTCTCTCTCTCTCTCTCTCTCTCTCTCTCCCTCCCTCCCTCCCTCCCTCCCTTCTCTCTCTCCTCTCTCTCTCTCTCTCTCTCTCTCTCTCTCTCTCTCTCTATCTATCTATCTATCTATCTCTCTATCTCTCTCTCTCTCTCCCTCCCTTCTCCCTTCTCTCTCTTTCTCTCTCTCTCTCTCTCTCTTTCTCTCTCTCTCTCTCTCTTTCACACACACACACACAAACAAATCTTTGTAACCTCGCACTTATTTCTCTCATCATCACTCTTCCTTTTCCTGTTTACGTGTTGGTTGTTCACCTGTGCGGCCTTGATGGCGTGGTGAAGGAGGTCTTCGGGATTCACTTGTGTAGCATTACGCGTCGATTCAGCATGTTATTGTCTTCATTTTCATTCCTGTGGTTGTTAATGATAATGATATTGGTAGGAATGATGGCGACGATAACAATGGTGGTGATGATGATAATAATGATGATATTGAGAGTGATAATAATGATAAGGATTGTCAACGATACTACTGCTGCTACTACTACCACTAAGGATAACAATGGCAATAATAAAGATAATGGTAATAATGATGATAATAATATGATAGTAATGATAATGATAAAATCAACAATTATAATGATAGTGATAATACTAGTAGTAATGATAATGATGATCATAAGAATGATAATAATGTTAATAATAATAATGAGAGTAATGGTAATGATAACAGTAACATTAATAACGATAATGATTACAATAGTAGTAGTAATGACAATAATAACAGTGCTAATGATGGAAATGATAACAATTATAAGGACAATGATATCATAATAATGATAATGACAAAACCAATAGCAATGATAAATGTAATGATGATGATAATAATAAAACAGGAATAATAACAGTTATGATAATGGTAATTATTATTATAATAATAATGATGGTAATGAAACTGATCACATAATTGTTATTTTGTTGATCATCATTATTACAAAAATGGTTTGCAACGCATTCTGAGATTCGTGAATTAACTTCAGATATTAATAAAGGACAAATGTAGCTTAAAGATAGAATGAATGTACAGGAATGTGTTTTAAATGTATTGTAGATATGAGCTGACTATAATTTCAACTGACTCACCTCTACATTCAGTAATAAGAATAAAGAAATGTATTGCAACCATGAAAATGGAAATGTACCTGTCATGCGATGCAGACACACTCATTCATGGATTCGATGGCAGTTACGTCATTTCTTAGTGTGTAGCGTGTCGGGACCACCAAGGTCTTACTGCACTGAATCTCTCAAATAGGTGATAATTGGCATATTCCTTCCAATTCCCTCTTATTTCCACGTTTACTCTCTTTGTTTGGACTTCCAAACTCAACGACGGGCTGCATATGCGGATCATGCGACGCCAGGAATGCTCGTGCTGTGATTTCTCGGCCGTCTGTCTCGGCAGATGCCATCCGATGCCTCCTCAGTCATCGCTGTTTATTCCAGATTACTAATCCGAACAGCATTTTAAATGATTACTCTACTTCAGATTCCTATTCTTAATCCCTCAGGTTACTCGAGTACGATGCAGTCCTGCTTTTCCTTATCCTGTTGGATGGAAAGCGCTGTAACCACATTTCTCTCAACTATATTACATTAATCGGCCAGTGATCAGTACTTTTATAATGTTCTTCCATAATTCTCATCAGCATTCATAATTTTAAACGTGCAACATTTCTCCTTTTCCGTTGAATCGTCAATATCAGATTTTGCAGGGGAAGTAAAGAAACTAGTTTATCTGCGTTTTTTCTAGTGTGTTTACAAACTAACTTTTATTTCAGGAGTATATACTTTAAGATTATCCATTTATTAAGTACATTGTTTTTTGTTCTCATGACAAGTCCTTACTCTCTCTTCTGTTTTGTACATTTACCTTGCCGAGTATCCTTGCAGAACTTGCAGCTTAACACAGAATGAAACAAATGCAATGAGGATTGTGATAATATTATTACTAATCCTGATGGTAACTATGATAAGGATAAGCAATAACAGTGAGAGTAATGATATCAATGATTATGATTAGAATAATAATGATGATAATAATGATGATATTGATGATAATTATAACAATGATATTAATAGTAATAATAACAATAATGATAATAATGATAAAGACAATAAGAAAAACCAAAAATAGAAATAACAAAGACAACAATAACTAATAATGATTATAACAAAGGCATATGATAGATATAATGATAACAATAATAGCAATAATAATAAAAATATTAATGATAATAATTGGAATGATAATGATGATAATGATGGTGATGATGATTATGATGATGATAATGAACATGATAGTAATGATACAGATAATGATGATACTTACAATGATGGTGGTAGCAATAGTAATGGTGATGATGAGCAAGGTAATAATCATAGTGATAATGATAATAATGATAATAACAATAATGCTAATTATGATTATAATAATATTGATAAAGGAAAACAATGATAATAATAGGAATGATAGTAATAGTAATGCTATTGATAGTAATAATGATGATAATGATAATGATAATGACAATGATAACAATGATAACAATGGTTACAAAAAGGATGATAATAATAAAAAAAACAATGATAAAGATGATAATGACAATAATGATAATAATAAGGATGATAATGCTAATACAAATGCTACTACTATTACAAATAATAATAATGATAATAATAGTAGAAATAATGATAATAATGATAATGACAAAATAATGATGATGAAAATAATAATGATAATGATAATGATAATAATGATAATAGTAATAATAATAATAATAATAATAATAATAATAATAATAATAATAATAATAATAATAATAATAATAATAATGATGATGATGATGATAATAATAATAACAATAATAATAATAATAAAAATAACAACAACAACAACAACAGCAACAACAAGAATGATAATAATAATGATGATGATGATGATAATGATAATAATAATGATAATGATAATGATAATTTGGTAACAAAATAATAATAGAAATAATGATTATGATAATAATCATAATGATAACGATTGATTATAATGGTGAAAAAAAAATAATGATGCGACGCTAATAATAATGATAATAATAATGATAAGATTAATGAGGATAATAGTGATAATAATGATGATAATAATAATAGTAATAATAGTAATGATGATGATGATGATAATGATAACAACAATAATAATGAGGATGATAATGATAATAATAAGAAGAATGATAGCAGTAGTAATGATAATAATGACAATATTAATGATGATAATATAAATAACAATGATAATAGAAGTAAAGATAACAATGATTATAACAATAGTTACAATAAAATGAAAATGTTTGCCAGAGCAACATTGAATATAATGATAGTTATCACTATAATGGTCACGATATTATTATCATTACCATTATTACCATTCGAATGATTTTCCCCTTCTCAATATCAATTTTGTTTCATTTTATTTTTTGTTATCGCTATTGTTCATTATAACAACAATAAGCGAACAACACTATTAACTCTGACCAAAGGCCATACATGACTAATACATTTCTCTTTTGACAGGTATTTTATCATAACCTTTCATCAACATTTTAGAAGAGGGAAATATGCAATAAGAAAAAAGCTCTTCAACATGTATATATATTCATGAACATCAACTCATGATCGACGCCTGTATAAAGAACACATCCAATGTCTATTCACCCTATCATTACCTCAGTCTCTTCGACCCTCATTAAGAAACAAGCAGAGAACAGAATGAAAAAGAATAAGAACGAGAATTGAGAAGAGGAGAATAAAGGGTGGAATGAGAGAGGAAAGGAGAGATAACAAAAAGGAGAAAGAGTGTGTGTGTGTGTCTGCTGTGCAACTTGACTTACAAGAGAATAAGAACGAGAATGAAGAAGGGAAGGAGAATAAAGGGTGGAATGAGAGAGGAGAGGAGAGATAACAAAGGCGAAAGGGTGTGTGTGTCTGCTGTGCAACCTTAGCTTACCTGTGCGCAACGCCTCTTCGTAATGACCGCCCCCGTCACTCACGCCCGTCACTCACGCCCATCACGCTCGCTGAGACGAAGGTGACGCCAGTGTCGACCGACGGTGACCTGGGTGGGTGGGAGGAGGAAAGGGGCGGAGGAAGGAGGAGAGGGGAAGGAGAGAGGGGGTTGGGAGTGAAAGGGAGGAGAGGAGAGAGAGAGGGGAGGGGTTGGGAAGGAAAGGGAGGAGAGAGAAAGAAGGGGATGGGAGGGAAAAGAAGTAGGATGGGGGTTGGGTGGGAAACGAAGGAAGGAGGGGGTTAGGAGGGAAAGGGAGAAGGGAGAAGGCTGCTGTGACGAAGAGGGAACGAGGATTAGTTTTCGATTGGAAAAGGAAGGAGATTGTGAAGAAAGTGTAGGGAGAAAGGGTTACGAAGGAAAGAAAAGGGACGGAGGGAAAGAGAGGTCGGAAAAGGTTGTGAGGGTGGGAAAAAGAGGAGGGAGGGAATTATAAGAAAGAAGGAAAGTAAGGGTTAAGATGGGAAAGGTAGAGGATGGTGTTGTGTGTAAGGGTTTTCTAAAGAAAGAAAGAAAGAAAAAAAGAGATGTGGGAAGTGAGGAGGAGGAAAGTTGGGAAGAAAGGAGTGAGTGCAACTGTTAGTCTTGGTTTGCAGTCTGATATTATGTCTCTGACTGTCTTATGCAAGGAGAAGCATCTGATTTGATAAAGACAACGCAAATCAATACAAAATCAAAAAGGGGGAAAAATAGAATGAAGAAGGAGAAGGAGAAGAAGAAGAAGAAGAAGCAGATATTAAGTTTCTTACGACAAAGCATATCGTATTAACACAAATAGCTGTCACCAAACCCGTGCATGATTAAGCCAATTCATTCTTTAAAAATGACGTTTCACTCAAACACGCACACACACACACATACACACAAAATCTGGCATGAAGGGTCGATGTTCTGAACCATGTCCTTTGACGGAAAAACGACGAACAGCAAAAACAGACAAGGAGAAAAATATGTAAAAATGAAGAGGAAGAAAAGAAGAGGAAAAAGGAAAGGATAAAAGCAAAACATGAAGAGGGCGGGGAGGAGGAGGAGGAGGAAAAGTAGGAGGAGGAAGAGGAGGAGGGGGAATAAAACGAGGAAGGTGGTGAAGAAGGAGAAGGAGGAGTAAAAGAAGAAGAGGATGATGATGAAGGAGGAGAAAGAGAAGGAGGAGGGTGAGGAGTAAAAGGCGGAAGGAGAGGAAGAGGAAGGAGATGAGAAGGAAGAGGTGGATAAGGAAGACTTGGAAGAAGAAGAGGAAGAGGTGGATAAGGAAGACTTGGAATAAGAAGAGGAAGAGGTGGATAAGGAAGACTTGGAAGAAGAAGAGGAAGAGGTGGATAAGGAAGACTTGGAAGAAGAATAGGAAGAGGAAGAGAGGAAGGCGGAAAATGAGGAGGAAAAAGAGGAAGAAAAGAGGAAGGAAGAGAGGAAGAAGAGTAGGAGGGAGTATAGGAAGAGGAGGAGCAGGAGTATAAGGAAATAAAAAGGAAGTAGAAGAGGAAGTAGGAGAAGTCAAATAAAAAACGAGGAAGCTCCCTACTTTCGTCAAGACAAGAACTCACAATGAAGACATTATCGGCCCACACGATCACGTGACCAGCTATGGCCGTCTCTATAATCGTTCGGCTTTTAAGCGTGTTCGGTCGATCGACGCAGCTGGCCATGCACCGGAGACCCTCACTGGCCGAGTCTTTAAGGCCATTAATGAGTTATCTAAGACCTTAATCATGGCTGGTGTTGACTTTTTATGGAATATGTTTAGCCACTGATTTTGTTTGTTTTATCGCTTAAGCATGGTTTGGTGAAACTTTTTTTATGTTTTTGCTTTGTTTTTTGTTTGTTTTGTTTTGTTTTTGGTTGTCTGGAGATTATTGAATGTTTTTGCTCAGTTCGGATGTAATTGTTGGAAGATAATTGTCCCCATTTTTTTTTTTTTTTTTTACTTTCAGATTTTTGGTGTTTTATGTCATCGCATAACCATTATCTGATTTCGGAAAAGGATCGTGTGATACTAATAATGATTTGGTCTGTTGATGTTTTTTTCTTTCTTTCTTTTTTTTTTTAAATCCTATATATAACAGCGCATTTGGATTCTATTTGAGCAATGACGTCAAGTTCCTTCTCTATGATGTTTGTACGACTGCTGAAAAAAAGAGGCAGTGAATGGGGCAACTCTAGCAATTATCATGTCCAGGTGATGTTGATGATTAATGTGCGGCGGGGGCGGTGATCTTAGGGGTGGGGGAGGGGGATAAAGGGAGGGGGGAGGGAGTCTCAAGGTCGTTGTAATCAGCAGGACGAAGGAGTCATAAGAGTAATCGGAAGGATATAGAGGGAAATTATTGTAATTAATCGGCGAAAATGGATCCCCTGCGTGTGACCCTCTGGAGCGGGGCACGGCGAGGAGTCGAATCCATCTCAGACATGAAATCCAAATATTTCAAACAAGAGGAATATTGTAAAATGATGTAAAAAGTCTTGACTTCGACGCCAGCATGGGCAGCGTGGGCCGGCTGTGGAGGGGAGAGCAGCCGTCCCAGCCACACTCAGCCACGGCGAATCTCCCGCTCCAGCCGACTCCCTGTTCCAGCCGCGTCTGCCGGTCGTTCAGCGCAGACACACCGCCACACTCGATTACCCTGAGTAAGGAGGGTAATGACCAGAAAATTTACGAACTTAAAAGAAGGCAAAGGAGAAATCATCGCTCGAATCGCGATCAGAGACGATGACAAATCGCGGTGCCCCCCTTCCAGCCCCCACCCCACCCCACCCCCACACCCCACCCCCAGGCATCCTTAGCGGCAATCACTCGAGTCGCCGCCGGCCCTTCCCTCGCCGAGCCCCGGACGCTGCGACTTACCAACGGAGATGATTTGCCACGAAAAGCGAGGCCGCGCTGCCGAATCGGACGAGATAATGGAGCGAACGAA
>NC_091557.1:15999718-16009718 GCF_042767895.1 Penaeus vannamei | reverse complement strand
ATAATAAATAGAAAGCTGTAATGTGGGATATGTAACAGTGTAGCAATTACAAACAATGCATTCTTTATGTGTAAGGAAAAAAAGTAATATATATCCCCGAATATAACATAAAAATGCGATGGACCAAAAAGTAAATTGATTGAAAAAGATAAATCCCTAAAGGGGGGAAGAATTTTTTAAAAAGTGGACAGAATGGATATAGTTGGCTGTTGAAAAAAGAGAGAAAGAGGAAAAATCAACACGCAACGACACAAGATACGAACGTTCGTAAAACAGAAGTCCATAAAACAAACAACTAAAACAAAACAACAAAAAGAACAGAGTGACGTACACGCCGACATCCCCCCCCCCCACCTGCACCCCTTCCTTACTCCCCTCCCCTGGCCCTCTCTTTCCTCCTACCCTTTCCCATGGACGCTACCCCTAGAGCCACCCCCCCCTTCCACGCCCCCTCCACTGCAGCCCACTCCCCCCCCCACAACCCCACTTCTTGAATGTTCTCCACCTTTTATCTCCCTCTTCAATTCTCGCCAACAATAATCCCTTGCATCTTCCTCCTCCCTCTCTTCCTTTCTCCCTTGCTCCTTCTCCTCTCCCCTCCAACAGCCTACCCCTCTTTCTCCTCCTATCCTCTATCCGATCCCCCGCACCTCTCCCCTCAACTCCCCCTCCCCTCTCCCCCAATCCCATCCCTCTGCCCTCAACTCCCCCACCCCTCTTCCCCAAACCCCGCTCCTCTCCCCTCAACTCCCCCTCTCCTCTCCCCCAAACCCCACCCCTCTGTCCTCAGCTCCCCCGCCCCTCTCCCTCAACTTCCCACCCCTCTTCCCCAGCCCCCTCCCCTCTTCCCCAACAACCACCTCTCTACCCCAACACCTTCCCCTTTCCTCCAATCCCCACCCCTCTCCCCCAATCTCCACCCCTTTCCCTCAACCCCCACCCCTCTTCCCCAAACCCCATCCCTTTCCCCTCCACTCCCTACCCCTCTATCCTCAGCTCCCTCAATTCCCCACGCCTCTTCCCTAAACCCCACCCCTCTCCCTCTACTCCCCACCCCTCTCCCCTCAACTCTCCACCCCTCTCCGTCAACCCCCACCCCTCTTCCCCAACGCCCTCCCCCTCCCCCCTCCCCAGCACCCCACGCAAACGCACGCCCGCGCCTCCCCATAAACCTCCCCTGGCGACTCCCTCTTTCGGGCGCGGATGGACGCAACAAAATCCGAAAGGGGCGAGGGAGAGAAGAGAGAGAGAAACTCGGGATTAATGGGCGGGGCAAATTGAGCCATTACTCCCCTTGCTTGTATTTCATCAGCTATTTTTTGGCCGAATTGTTCATTTGGAGTTAATGCCGGCCGGAGTATGGATGGAATGCGGTCGCGGTGTTGATTATTTTGGCCGGCGGCGGTAATGCGATTCTTGATTTGGTTATTTTCGAAATTTCGCTCTTTTGTTCTCTCTCTCTCGTGACGCGCCGACGAATGTGGTTTTCCCGCTCGGAGTTAATGGGCTCTCCGCGATGGCCGAATATTAAGAGCTAATGCTCTGCGCCGCTGATGTATTGCCCTCACTGTCACGAGGAGGCGGAGGGAGGGGGGGGGGGGGGGTGGCGGGCGGCGTCGTCGCGAGCCTGGAGAGGGGCGCGGCGGATGACGAGGGGTTGGGGGGGGCGGAGGGCGAGGGGATGGGGGGGGGGCGGAGGACGAGGGGATGGGGGGGCGGAGGACGAGGGGATGGGGGGGCGGAGGACGAGGGTATGGGGGGCGGAGGATAGGGGTATGGGGGGCGGGGCGGAGGACGAGGGTATAAATAGGCCTATTACCATTATTTTTATCATTATCAGTATCATGGTATCACTATCAGTATCATCACTGTTGTTACTATTGTCATTATGATTATCATCAGTATTATCATCATCATTGTTAATATTTATTATCATTACTATCATTATCATTACTATTATCATTATTATCATCTTTATTATTGTTTTTATCACTATCATCTTTATTATGTATATATTTAAATATATATATATATATATATATATATATATATATATATATATATATATATATATATATATAAATTATCATGATCTGTATTATTATTATGGTTATCATCGTTATAATTATCATTATTGTTGTTATAGTTATCATCGTGATTATGCTTATCATAGTTATCATTACCAATATTATCTGTATCTTTATTATCTTTATCATTATAACTTTATTACTATTATCATTATTGTTATCATGATAATTATGCTTGCATCATGATTACCATCATCTTCATCAGCATAACCTTTATTTTCATTGTTATTTTCATCTTAATCATGATTATTATTAATATCATTAATATTATTATTATCATAATCATTATTAGTAATGTTATTGTCATTATCATTATTACTATCATTATTATCCTTTTTACTATCATCATTATTATCATTATTATTGTTGTTATCTTTATTATTATCATTATCATTATTATTATTATTATTATCATCATCATCATCATCGTCATCATCATCATCATCATCATCATCATCATCATCATCATCATTATTGTTATCATCATTACTATTATTAGTAGTAGTAGTATCATTATCATTATTATCACCATTATTATTTTCATTCTTATCATTATCAAGTTTCTTCATATTATTACTATCATTATTGCAATTATTGTTATTGTTATTATTATCATTTTTAATCCTTATTCTTGTTAGCATTATCATTATTATTAGTAATATTATTATGATCATCAATACCATTTCATCATAATCATTATTATTACTACTATTACAATTATTGTTATCTTCATCCTCATCATCATCATTATCATTCTTGGCGTTACTTTTTTCAGGATAATCATTATTGCAATCATCTTCATCTTCATCATCATCACTATGGTTATGAGTTGACGTGACATGTACTTACTGAACATGTGCAAAATGTTTCGTAAGTTTCCAAACACACTCGCAAAAAAGGGTGAATTAATGCGTGGTTGTGAGTGATGTGAAAGTGAAAGACTATTAGAAAAACGAAACGAGGCTTCGGGGCTGGTGTATTATGGTTGAAATCTGGTTAAGTGTAATGGTTTATAAATGATGGCACTGATAATAGAAGATTACGCCGATGTGGAGTAGATTATGAATGATGTCATCGAACAAAATGCAGTTATCATGTAATAAAAGCAGTAAACAAAGATGAATTTACAAGGGGAACCGTATGATTATGAATTATACATCACCTGATACATGTAAAGATTACCTCGTTGATTTCCGCCTCCTTCACATCCGGCTTGGTATTCTCACAGTCGATGTGATCTTTTCGTTTGGTGTCGCGCCTTCGATTAATATTGCGGGGCCGGGAAATGCTGGGAAATGCTAACAATACTATCATGGAAATTAGCATTGTCGAAGGCGAGGCTGGGGGGGGGGTATGGTTCAAGAAAGCAATACTCACCATAACTAACGAAAGAAAGTTATAGTGCTAGATTATCGGAATCCGATTATCGGGAGGGTAATATGGCGGGTGTTACCAGTCCACGAATGTTGCACAAGTTAACACTGTCAATGTGGCTGCTGTTCGTCACCGTAATAATTGATAGCGTCATTACTTTCATTTACCAATCTATTAAAAGAATCATGGGTTTTGTGTTCATCCATTAGAAATACGATTAGTTTCACCCAAATGCCCATATTTTCTCTCTCACACACATTGCAAAATGAAACACTCGTCCGCACACACGCCCGGCGGTGATAAGCGCTCCCGCCCATACCAGCGTGAGGGCTGCGTCAACTTCCGTCCGAAAGAACCAGCGCCATTCGTCGAATATTCATCACTTACACAACTATTGGAACAACAAAAGATTCAATGGCATTTCCAGGAATCTAAAAAAGAGAGAGAAAAAAGAAAAATGAAATTGATCTGCCCCGTTTGTAGAACCATTCTCAAGCTATTACCCTGAATATCACGTCTAGCATTCTGACAAAAACATTTGTACCAGCACTGCCACAAAAACCTTTATTGCCAGTGCGTCAATGTATTTCAACGCTGAACGGCGTGGACTGCTAAACGGTTGTCACATTAAACTAAGTAAGAAAGAGGACTTATAACAATAAACCAAATAAGTAGTTCTTAGAGAATAGCTGTGAATACGAAAAGTGGTCATACAACGTAATGTTTTGCTATTATTTTATAAACACGTCGGCCAAATGTGCGCTTTGTCCACCGTGCGTTTGTGAACGTTGAAAGCACACTCGGTAAGGCTCAGCCAGTTTCTCGGGAGATGGAGTGCACGCGGCAGAGGAAGGCTCGATAAAAGGGATATATAGATTTTCGTAAATACGGCGTCGAAAATTTATCACGGGGAACTCTAACAATTAGTTTGCAAGGGTGCGATTGCCGAAATAACAATATATGCAACTGGTAACGTGTTAAAGTACAGTAAATCATAATGGTGTACGTGCAAGATTTTCGTCATATTTTAAACCGCCTGCTGCAGATAATAATACCACTAATTGAATCGATCAACTAAAACCGTTCTAGAGTGAAAGGCAAAAGGCAAAAGGGAAATTATAAGTGACTATTGTTACATTAACAATATGTATCACTGATGAATTATATAATAAAAGATAAAAGCTCAAAACCCAATGCAACATTTCCAACACGGTAAACAAAGTAAAACAAAGTAAACAAAGTTGTTGAATTATTATGTAGCTAACTGTATTTACTGTATTTCTTTAGTAATGTATACAATATGTTTCACATAATTTCTTTCTTTCCTGGCTTTAAGACAGAAAAGTCACATCAAAACTTACATATTTATTAACCGAATGGCAACATTTTCCCCCATATGATTAAAAAAAATCTCATTGGCTGATTGTATTTTGTTTCCGACCATATTTTTATATCTGCTTGCATGCTGTGCGTGATTTTACTTTCTCTCTGATTGCTTTCTGTATCTGATGGTTCAACATTGGTCCGCGATTACCTCTGTATAACATATCTGGACTATTTGTCTGATTGTTATACTGTATCCGATATCTGGCTCTCGTGGTTGTGTTCCTGACAGTTGGATTTTGTGTCTAATGTCTTGAATTTGTGTCTGATAGTGAGCCATTAAGGTTTTCTTATGGAACCGCCGGGTCTTGTTGCGAGGGGCTCGGCGGCTGTCAAATGGCCGGCGGTATATTTCACTGATTATTTTGACGGTTGGACTTGAGGGCGCGGGGGCTGGGGTGCTCGCTTCGGGGGTGCTAAGGCTCCTGGTTTTATGGACTTGCGCCGTGTGCGGTTTTGGTGAAGCGGTTTGATTTGTTCTGTTAATTATCATTATGATTTTATTTATTGATTTTTCTTTTCACAAAGCTATTGGCTGGTTTATTTGTCTACCTTATTCGTTTCTGTTTGGGTCTCTTTCACTTGCACTGTCGGAGAAATTTAGTATCACTCTATTTTGTCGAGGAATTGTGAACACACACACGCACACACGACCACACACACATACATACATATGTATATATGCAAATGCATATATATATATATATATATATATATATATATATATATATATATATATATATATATATATACATATATATATATATTTATTTATTTATTTATTTATTTATTTATATATATGTATATGCACACACATATATACAGATATTACACACACACACACACACACACACTCATATATATATGGGCATATTTATTCGAAAGCGAAATCACACCTAGAGCTGGCCAGCTTTCAAGCCTCAAGTGACTGAAGGCCAATTTGCTTACATATATCTGCGACAATGTGAATTTAGTCAGAAAATGCTATGAATTATAGCGACGAAAGTGATCATTACGCTTGAACAAATATTTTTCTATTTGGCTTATCACGTTTAACGAGGAGTTACGAGACGCAAGTGGGGCCGCGGGCACACACGCGCGCAATGAGGCCTCCACTCTGCATATGCAATTTACTTCCTGTGATGCAATAACTCGTTGCAAACACGCAACTGACACTTGCGGGAAACACTTTATTCGTCCGAGGTAAAGCGCAGATCATTTATCATCTGCCGCACTTACAGTCACGTTTCCAGGAGCGGAAATGGCGATTAATAAAACGTAAACAACAGTTTTTCATCCCCGCCCCCACCCCCCGAAAAAGAGGGAAAGAAAAGTACATATATTGAGAAAAAGAAGAAGAGAGAGGGAGAGGAAGAGGAAGAGAGAAATAGAGAGAAAGAAAAAGAGTAGTAGAGATACATATAGATAGACAGAGAGATAAAGAGAAAGATAATAAGAGAAAACATGCACCAAGAAGAAGAAGAAGAAAGAGAGAGAGAGAGAGAGGGAGAGAGAGAGAGAGAGAGAGAGAGAGAGAGAGAGAGAGAGAGAGAGAGAAAGAGAAAGAGAAAGAGAAAGAGAGAGAGAGAGAGAGAGAGATAGCCCAGCCATTCTCCGTCAGACCATTTCCTCGCTGCTGTCCCGGGGTCACGCTCATGCGCACACGCTCCCTCGCGCCGGCCTTGCTTGGCTGGACACTGACCGGAACTCATCAGCCATATTTCAACGTAAAATGACATCCAAATAAAAGAAAGAAAGAAGGAGGAGGAAGAGGAAAGAAAAACATTGGCTCCTGCTCTTTCACCTCCATATACACCGTTCTCACAATAAAAAGTACGTACAGTGCATTCCTCACGAACAGTGGATAGCTGACTGACGCTAAATGTTCCTGTTAATTCCCCTTCCCCTCTCTGTCCTTTATCAAGAACCCGTCCATTACTCTCATTCTCTGTTCTTGTAAATCTTGCCTCATGATCTTACCACTCATTACCCGTACTGGTTCTCATCTAACTATATATCTGAGAGAACTAATCTTTGTACTCTAATGGAGGGCTTGCAATGCACTTCTTGCTGCAGACAATTGTACAAATGTAGATATACCTCTGATGGATAATTATATAAGTCTAATTAGTGCTTCGGTTACAGACATTCATGTAGATGTGTACGTTTAGATTTTTGTGTATGTGTGTGTGTGTGTGTGAGTTAGTGAGTGAGTGAGTGTGCGTGTGAGTGAGTGAGTGAGTGAGTGAGTGAGTGTGTGAGTAAGTGAGTGAGTGAATGAGTGAGTAAGAGAGTCAGTGTAGGTATGTGTGTGCGTGTGTGTGTATACAAAAATACAAACACAAAATCCACGATTATCTACTGTATGGATTTTTCACTGCCTTGTATCACGGGCAACAGAGTGGCTAAACGCTTCCTGATCCTCCATCTGGCGAGCACGTAGAGGCCAGAATCAGTGATTTGTAAATTACTATTTAGTTCTATGCAATTACGAGTAATGGTATATACTTTGAATGCCGACTGAATGTACTTTGAATAGTGACAGCGCGCACACACACACGCGCGCCCACAGACACACACACACACAAACCAACACACGCACACACAAACCCACACACACACACACACAAACCCACACACACACACACACACACACACTCACACACACACACCCACAACCCCCCACCCCCAGCCTACGCACACATACAAACACACACACAACCCCCCACCCCCCACCCTATACACACACACGCACAACCACCCACCCCTCACCCTACACCCACACACACCCACACACAAGCACACACACAAACACACGTAAAAAAATGAATGAATGGTTAGAGAACAGAAACCATCAAGCTAAAAGCACATGCATACCGGAAAGCGAACTTTGAGTCGGGTTTTTGCATGAAAGTTGGATTGTGAAGCGAGACTCCGTCGGGACTCGTTAATGAACTGCAGTTTGAGGTGGTCGAGGAACGGGTCGACGAATGGCGCTCGTCCCTTCAGAAATAAAGATAGATGGATGGATGGATGGATAGGTAAATAGATAGATGTATAGGTAAGTATATATATATATATATATATATATATATATATATATATATATATATATGTATATATATATAATAAATATATAAATATAAATATATATATATATATATATATATACTGTATGTGCATATATATATATATATATATATATATATATGTCTATATATATATATATATATTTGTATGTATATACAGTTGTTATATATATATATATATATATATATATATATATATATATATATATATATATATATACATATATATATATATATGTATATATATATATATATACATATATATGTATATATATGTGCATATATATATATATATATATATATATATATATATATATATATGTATATATATACATTTATTATATATATACACATATTGAATATATATATATATATATATATATATATATATATATATATATATATATATATATATATATATATATATATATATATGTATATATATATATTTATTATATATATATATATATATATATATAAAGAGAGAGAGAGAGAGAGAGAGAGAGAGAGAGAGAGAGAGAGAACGACAGACAGACAGACAGACAGACAGACAGAACCACACGCGCATTCAGGGGCGAGGCGCAGGGGCGGCGATGCCCCAGCAGCGCCCGCAAAACCTCTCGAGCGAAGGGCCGGAGCGTAAGCATTAGTTGACATTATCCGGGCGTGAGTATGGGCGGTAATAACACGGCCGGGCTCGGGGACACGCCGGTGACAGGTCCGTCTGCGAGGTATCCTGCAGGAGGGGGAGGAGGAGGAGGGGGAGACAGGCGCCCGGCGGACCCGGCTCTTAAACCCGGTGCTTAAGATTCTAAAATATAACCAATAATGATAACTGTATGACGTGATAATATGAAATTTTTACTGCCATCCATTACGAGTCGGTGCAATCCAGCTAACGACAGGAGGTTTCTCGCAATTACACCATGAATCATGACTATCATGTCAGTAGTCCGGCGAGGTCAGGTGCTACGTCACTCCCACCGGGCGCTCGATCATTGGCAGCTCTTCCGAACCTCGTCACAATTACACCGTCGACAAAAATACTTTGTGAAATATACATCCTGATAATAACGCACCGTTGATAGCATCTGCATACCCCGGGGGCTGCCGTCCGTCCGTCTGGCCCCCCCCCTCCCTCCTCCCATTTCCCTTCCCTTAATACACTTCTCTCTCGCTCTCTCTCCTTCTTTCTCTTTTCTCTTTCTCTCTTTTTACCTTCTATATATTTATCTCTCTCTCTCTCTCTCTGTATCTTTCTCTCTCGATTACTTCGTACTCCCCCCTCCTCCACCCTTCCCTCGGAGCTCTTCTCCCCTCTCCCTCCTTCTTATTTCCTCTTTTCTCTTTCCATTTTCGTTCTCTTCTGTCACCGACTTTAGCCCTCCTTGGATTCCCTCGGTGTCTTCTTTTTTATCAGCCTCATTCCTATCTCCCTTTTATCCACTTTCATCTCCTCCTTCCTTTTCTTCTCTTCTTTCTCCTCCGCCTCCTCCTCATCTTCATCATCATCTTCCTCCTCTTCCTTTTCCTTCTTCTTCTCCTCCTCCTCTTATTCTTCATTCTTCTCCTCCTCCTCCTCTTACTCTTCCTCCGCTTCCTCCTCCTTCTCCTTCTCCTCCTCCTCCACCCCCGTCCTCCTTCTCCTCCTCCTCCCTTTTCGTAATATCGTCCTTCCTTCCTTTTATTCAATAATGAAGAATCCCAGTCTGGCAACCCTGCCTCCGCCCTCCGCGTCTCTGGGCCAAAACGCCTCATCTTCGCTTCGCAAACGCTTGTCTCAACTGATCTCACTTCCTTTGCTGACCATATGGCGCGTAGACACACATAAACATACACATATATACCACACACACGATAAAATACACATGCAATCTCTCTCACACACACACGCACGCGCGCTACAATGCACATGCACACACACAAACCCTCCCACTATACACACGCTAAAATACACACAATAACACAAACACTCCCCCCCCCCACCTCCCACCCCCCACACACAGCAAACACACACACTCCCCCCCACCCCCCACCCCCACACACAGCAAACACACACACTTCCAC
>NC_091557.1:15994718-15997218 GCF_042767895.1 Penaeus vannamei | reverse complement strand
AGAGAGAGAGAGAGTGAGAGAGAGCGAGGGGGAGAGAGAGAGAGAGAGAGAGAGAGAGAGAGAGAGAGAAGAGAGAGAGAGAGAGAGAGAGAGAGAGAGAGAGAGAGAGAGAGAGAGAGAGAGAGAATAAGAATATGCAATGAAAAGCGAGGTAGCTAATTTACCAGGCAGACACCCAGGAATCAGTAATCACATGCAGACACACAGAAAAATAGACATTCTCTGAATTCTGAAAGATGCATCATCCTAAGGCATGCAAACAGGGATACAAGCTGAACACATTGCTAGCATTGTACAGCATATGATGAGATGATCATGTTTTTGAGATTAGACAAACCTGTACCTGATTTGCCGTGGGAAATGTTGACAGAAAAAATGAAGAAGAGAGGTATGACGACAATAAAAAAGGGGAGGAGTAGACAACAGGGAGACACCGGCCATTGCTCAGGCAATTAATGGCATTTCTTAGTCTGGCCTGTTCGCTTTGCGGGGGGAGGGGGGGGGGGCACTCAGCCAGACTGGGGGGGAAAGGAGGTTGCTAAGTTCAAGACGAGATGGGTGGGGCATGAGAGAACAAAAATGTAGATAGATAAATATATATATATATATATATATATATATATATATATATATATATATATATATATATATATATATATATATATAGAGAGAGAGAGAGAGAGAGAGAGAGAGAGAGAGAGAGAGAGAGAGAGAGAGAGAGAGAGAGAGAGTGACAAACATAGATCCATGCTAAAAGTGAGAAAGGGAGAAAGAGCGGGATAGTTACACTGAAATACGAAATCAAATTCACTCGCCAACACGCCGCTATACCCAATATAAAACACCCACAATACTCGCAAAACACAAAAGTCAAAAAGGAGAACGCAACCCGAACTAAAAACAAACAAAAAACAAAACAAAACCCAAAAAAGGAACAGCAACAAGAGAAGCCGTCCCAAAAAGCCGAAGTAAAATGTTTCCATCAGGCCATCAGCGGGGACTAAACACGTTTCCGCGAGCCACAAAGATCCTGGTGAGCGCCAATACGGTTTAGCTCGTGGCCTCGTGAATTATTCATGATAACTGTCATAGCTCACTTCTAAATCGCGCTAGCTATTAACACTATAACCGTGTCAGCAGTGAGTGTTTCAATGACAACACCGCGACACACAAATGAGCAGATAAAACTAACAACATTGCGTATTTTATCTAGCAGTGTTGACAGTCGCCGGACTTCGTAACGTGATTATCTTGTCAATGGAGCTCGTGTTTAACCTTATTAACAGAGTCGATAGGCAAGCATGGCGCGTGAGGTTGCTTTTACCCTGGCAAGCATAGAATGTGAGGTTGCTTTTGCTGTGGTAAGTATAGAATGTGAGGTTGCTTTATATGGAAAGCATAGAACGTGAGGTTGCATTCATTTGACGATCATAGACTGTGAGGTTGCCTTCACCTGGCAAGCATAGACTGTGAAGTTGCCTTCATTTGGCAAACATAGAATGTGAGGTTGCTTTTATCTGGCAAACAGAACGTGAGGTTGCGTTTATCTGGCAAGCATAGAATGGATGTTGTTATAAAATGTTAGGTAAGTATAAAATGTGAGGTTGCATTTTGTCGAGCAAGCATAGAACATGAGGTTGCTTTTACCTTGACAAGCATAGTGTGAGGAAGCTATTCTCCGGCAAGTATAGAATATGAGGTTATTTTATTCCCGCAGGCATAGGACATGAATATACCTTTGCATGGCAATCACGTAGTGTGAGGTTGTTTCACCTTGGCAAGCGTGGAATTCGAGGTTGTTTTTAGCCTTGTAAAAATAGACTATGAATGTACCTTTACCCTGATGAGCGCATGAAGTTGCATTTATCCTGGCAAGTATAGAGCGTGAGGTTGATTTCATCCTGGTAAGCACAGATTGGAGGCTGCTTTTATTGGTAATCATTTGATGTGAGACTGTTTTGTTTAGGTAAACGCAGGAAGTGTTTTTGATCTGATAAACATAGACTATGAGACTTCTTAAATTCTGCTACACAGAGAAAGTGGGGTTGGCTTTATTCCGGCCAGCATAGAGGGTTGGCTGGCTTTACAGCAGCAGGAATTGAATGAGAAGTTGCTTTTACTCTGACCAATATAATACGTGGTGTTGGCTTTGTATTGAAAACATATAGTGCAAGGTTGCTTTGATTCGGTCAAACAATCTGAAAGGACCTTTAGTTCGATAAGTACAGGGTGAGGCTCATTGTGCTCGGGCAACATGTGTATCGTATGCACAGGTTGTACCTTTGTTTTACATTAACAAAAGTATAACATACAATACTTTTATTCCTTTTGCTATGATAGAAAGACAAGTCTACTCGTCGTATCATCTTTCAGTACAACAAACAAGGTTTAGGAGGACACGGGTATAGGTTACATAATGAATTATTATCACTGTCTTAGCTCCGATAAACACGCACTCCTTATAGAGTAAACCTAAAATGTGAAAGTGCTCCTAATTCAT
>NC_091557.1:15984718-15989718 GCF_042767895.1 Penaeus vannamei | reverse complement strand
GTTCTCCTCCGCTAATGGTCTACATGGCCATTCGATCACACGGTTCGGTTGCTGTCTTAATAATTCCCTAAAGTTTCAGGTGTGGAATCCATCGATAATGTCCATAATGTAAGGTGATTTCGGGACACCCAGTGGACATTCGCTCCGTTTTTCTGGTCCGCTCGAGACGTGGTCGGACACGCTGTTCTCTTGCAGATACTTACCTCCGAGATCATATATACACGCTCGGCCTATCAAAAAACACTGTCGCTGAACCAATTAAAATCGACACGGTGTCCGTCTGCAGTGGAACCTCCTTAAGACGCCGGGGCTCCTCGGACCGAAACGCTCTCCTGCGTTTTTCTTGCGAGGAACAGACCAACACGACCCGGCAAAGAACTGCATTGTGTACAAAATGGGAAACCATACAGCGAACAGCGACACACCGACCATAGCGCAAAGGGCGTCGCTAGAGCCAGCGGTCGCAAAAGCCGGCGTCCACTCCGGCGGCGGGGCTCGCTAATGTACCGGCTATGCACAAATCCGTGAATGCTAATTAGAAATTGTAGTCCGTCTGTGGCAGGATTTATAGCTATGTTATTTTCCGATGACTTACCCCGGGACGACATCGTGTGACTGACGGACCCATTTACGCCGGCCCAGTGAAGCGGGGACACTCCTCCGGCCGTACCTCCTCTCGCCGGCTCTGATGGTGATGTCGTTGTAGTGATGGTGTGATGGTGTGATGCGCCGATGGTGATGGCGCTGTTAAGGAAGTGATGGCGATGCTCTCGCCGTAGCTGCGATGTTGCTACTGTAATAACGGAGGGATAACGTTGGCAGAGATTCTCCCAGGAAGGAATAGAAATTATATAAATAATCATGTTGCTCTTGTAATGGTGATCAGGAGATCAATCTGGTGATAACAACTTAACAAATATAGGTGGAAGTTCGAGTGAAATGACCATGGAATTTTGGAAAGGCCTCAGCACATGTCAGTCCTGGTGGTGATACGGTCTATGAATTAACGAAATATGAGATTCTATAAATATAAAATAGAAATATAATCAAGATCATTGAGACGACGCCTTCGCAACCACGTGTGCACTGTCCTTCGACCCGTTGCGAAAAGCAGTGATCATAAACCGCCGAAAGTCGCCAATCGATCACGAGCGGCCTCGCTCCTCGAAGAGACACGTCGGACAAAAGATCGCCTCGGAAGGCAATAATTATGATAATGATCGCCTCGAACACAGGCCCAAAAAATCGCCTTTGATGACACGGCGCAGGTGACGATCCCGCGGAGAAATTGGATCTGACAGAGGTGACTGGATGAGCTGGTGAGGATATTAGTTTTTGTGGCGTCAGACGCTGATAGCTGTACCGTGTCAGCCGGAATGGATGTGGAGGGCCAGACAGCCCAGCGCCGCCTGCCTGATTGTGGATAAGATCCTCGGCTGTGATTGTAGATGCCATCGTGTGTGATTGTGGCCACGGCATTTGGGGGCGTGATTTGGGAGTGTTTTTTAACGTTGTGGTGGATGGGATTCTTGTTTTAACTGAGGATACGATTTCTGGTTGTCACTGTAGATACGATTGTGATGTGATTGTGGATACATTTTTTTTTTTTTTTTTGGGGGGGGGGTTATGGATGCTTTTATTTATACGTTAAGATGGATATATGTTTTATTTTAAAGCTATGCATAAGGTGATTATGGATGTGAGTTGTGAAAGTATTTTTTATTTATTTGTGTGCTTGCGAATAATTGAATAAGACAATAAAGGCAAGGTCTTCCGATTGCGGACAAAATATTCGAGTGTGTTTATGAATGTGATTCCCCTGATTGAACGTGTGATTGTTTTTGTGATCGTGGGCGGACTGTGACTCCAGCGCCTTATGCTTTTAGGAAGCATTGCAGATTTTATTCATACATAGTGGATGCCATTACAGGTGACCTTGTGGCTCGTATCTTTTGTGATTTGTGTTGTATTTGTGGATAGGATTTTCGGAATGTGGATATCCTTTGTGGATGGGGTGTAGGGTGTTTGTGCAGGTTATGCAGAATATTATTGTCATACTGATATCATGTTGAATTTTGGATTGCCTCTTGCCGGGATAAAGATTATAATCATGTAGAACTGATTGATATTGTAATTGTTAACAAAGATGTATATAACATTCTTGGAGCTAATTATGAAGAAGATTATAGGCATCCTGAATATGAGATTATGTGTTGTAATTGTGGGCCAGGGATTGTGGTTTTGGATAGGTATGTGGGTATGTATCATTATTCAGTGCTGTGATAGTTGATAACAAATATGATAATGCTTATCCAAATGCAAAGTGTTGCTACAAAAGTTCTTGGAAATGTGATTGTTTAAGCTGAACAGTTGTTACGACAGTTATGAAAAGTGCCTGCAACTTTTTGATAATATATAGACGGAGATGCAAGTGAGTGATGGATGTACAGTACCAAGAAATATAATCAACATACATCTGCATCGTATACGTCCGTAAGTTCATGATTATTAGCACGCGCGTAACTGAACACTTGTATGCTATGATTTAGACGAGCTGGCTGTATGTACTTTGTGTACATGGAAAAAAATAATCAATGGATCAGTGGATAACCCTATACGAGTTTTTGACCGCAGATGTGGATGTAATGACATGCATCTATTTTTTTTTTTTTTTTTTTTTTGACTTCTGCGTGCGTGTGATTATGGATGGACGTGATTATGCCTTGTGTGCATGAAATTCCAGCTATGCCTGGTATGTGAAATGAAATCGTGTTGGAACCGCCACTTTTTGTTGTTATTATTGCTGTCAATGAGGTTTGCTGTTAATGGATTCTAGTAATTAGTGTCATAGACAAGAGGGCCGATGGATGATGTATAGGAGGAGGATGAAAAGAAGAAGGGAACGAAGGTGAAGGTGAAGATGGAGGTGAGGATGATAATGAAGAAGAAGAAGAAGAAAGAAATTAAGAAGAAGAAAAAGAAGGAGAAGGAGAAGGTAGAGGAGAAGGATGTGGTGAAGGAAGAGGGGGAGGAGGAGAGGAAGAAGACAAAGAAGAAGAAAAAGGAAACGATGATGAAAATGATGAAGATGAAGACAAAGATGAAGAGGTTGAGGATGAAGATGAAGGTGAAGATAATAATGAAGAAGAAAAAGAAAAGAAGGAGGAAGATGATGATGATGATGAGGAGAATAAGAATTAGAATAAAAATAAGAAAACGAAGAAGGACTAGAATAAGGATAAAAAGAAGGAGAGGTAGAAGAGGAAGAGAAAGAAGAATGGAAAGAAGAAGTTGAATTAGAATAAGAAAACAGAGAATCAGAAGAAAAATTAAAAGAAAGAAAAGAAGAAGGCGAATAAAAAAAAGTAGAATAAGAGTCAGAAAACGAAAAAGAAGAAGCAGAAGACGAATGAAAAAGAAGAAAAAGAAGAGTAAGAAGGAGGAAGAAAGAAGCAATAGAAAAAGTAAAAGAATAAAGATACTGAAAAAACGAAGCAGAAAAGATAAAAGGAAGAAGGCGAAGAAATAAAAGAAGAAGAAGAAAAAGAAGTAGAAAGCGACTGTTGTGAAGGTTGAAAAACATAACTGTTGTTGCATTTTTTTTTTTTTTTTTTTTTTACTTTACTTTCGGAAATGATTTTAAACCGCAACATCAACAGCTTCTCACAGCCAACACGAGGCCTTAAATGAAACAGCGGGTTCGTCAAATCTAGATACCCTTTATGTTAGAAAATATAACACACAGGGAACTAATAACACGAAGGAATAATCACAAGAGCAATACCTGATAATTGCTAATTACTTCTAAAGTCGTTTTATTTGTTAGATACCAAATAACTTCTTATAAGTTCAAAATAGTAAGTTTAAGTCCCCTAATCTGAGTACTTGTAGCGGGAGTGTGAGAGCCTCGCATGGTGGGTCTGAAGTGTGAAAAATCTCCCAGAGTGAGTCTCCAGCGCGAAGTCGAGTGGAGTGATCTCTCGCAACATCACCCTTGGGAGAGTGTGTACAGAGCTTCCCTCTCCACTTCCTCCGACAGAAATGCCCCCCCCCCTCTCTATCCCCCCCCCTCCTGCAGATGAACTACTATACCACTCCTGCAGAAACGCCCCCTCTCTCTTTATCTCCCTTTTCACCTCCAACAGATCAGCTCCCTCTCCTTTTTCTTTTCCTTACCCTTGCTTCTGAAGGAATAACACCACTTCCTTCTTCTCCACCTTTTCCTCCTTCTGTAGAAGACCCTTCTCCTTCCCTCACTTTCCTTACCTACAGAACAACCCCTATCTCTCTCCTCTCCTCCTCATTCTTCCTTCTCCTCCTTTTCCCTCTCTTTGCAGAAACCTCCACTCTTCCTTCACCCCCTTTCCCCTCTCCTTGCAGAACCCCTCATTCTTCCTTCTCCTTCCCGCTTCCCTCGGAACACCCCCTCTTCCTTGTTCTCCCTTTCCCTCTCCCTCTCTTGCAGAACAGACCCTTTCTTCCCCCTCCCCAGCCCCTTCAGATAACAGCACAGAAAGCTCTTCGAGGTAATGAAGACCCGGTTGATGGCACTTAAGGCTCGCCCATAACCCGACGTAACCGGAGACGGTGTTCGCTCCTCCGCCTGACTCATTGTTCGCCGGCTTCAGCGCAGAGGAGCCCGTCGATTGATAACCTTATTGTGGCCCGAGACAGCTGGCAGGCTTAAAGACCGCCGCGTGGCTGTTTGTTTACTTGGAGGATGAGAGATAATAAATACTGAAGGGAAGGAGAGAGAGCTTCGATGGGGGAGGGAGGTGGGAGGGAAGTAGGAAGGGAGGGAGGGAGAGAGAGGGAAGGAGAGGGAGAGCTTTGATGGGGGGGGAGGGAGGTATGAGGGAGAGAGGGGGATAGGCAGGGAGGGAGGGAAGGAGACATAACTTGGATAGGAGGGAGGGAGGAGGGAGCGTGGATGGGAGGGAAGTAGGAAGGGATGGAAGGAGAGAGAACTTCGATGAGGTGAGGGAGATAGGAATAGAGGG
>NC_091557.1:15974718-15977218 GCF_042767895.1 Penaeus vannamei | reverse complement strand
TGCAACTACTACTACTACAAATAGTAATGCTTATAAAAATAATATCAATGATAACAACAACAAAAACAACACCAGCAACAAAATGACAATAATAATGAAAATTATAATAATGATAATAAAAACAATTATGATCATAACGATGATGATAAGAGTAATGTTCATATTGTTAATAACAGTAAGGATTTTGATAATAATTATGATGATAATGATAATAATGATCAAAAATATAAAAATAATAATGAAAGCACTAATAATCTTAATGACGACAGAAATATGAACAATTATGAAACATTTATTTTTTTTTAGAACAGTAAAACACACAGATACACACACAAGAAAATCACTTCAAACGTTTTTTTTTCAGAGAGAAGGTAAATTCAAAGACGATGGAGTGTGATCTGAAAACAAACAAATAGATACAAAGATGAGAACCTCAAAAGAAGAGAAAGAGAGTGAAGAAGAAAATCCGAAGAAAAGAGGCGGAGAGAGAAGAGAGGACCTCAGGCCCCAGGGTAGCAGCTGGCGCGGGTCCCCGGGGCCGGCGAGGGAGAGTACGTGACTGTATGTATTTACACCGACACGAGCCGCCGGAATGAAGCACTCGCCGAGTCCCATTCCCAGGCGTCCGAAAACAACCTAATCCCATTGCCAATCCGAGCCCCGGGCCCCTCGCCCTCCCCCCCCCGGTCGGGAAACCCCGCTGCGGCCGCGTCTTCAGGAGCAGTCTCAGGCCCAACTGGTGTCCCCCGCGCGTGCCTAGGAACGATCTATATTTCCACTGTAAATAGCAGTAAACATATACGTAAAAGAAGACCTGACATGCATTGTTATTAAGGGAGATAGAAATGCACTTGTTACTCGGGTGATGACTCCTGGACATGCAGGTCCCCGGAGGTGATGATGGGCCGGGGGGAGGGGGAGGGAGGGAGGAAGGGGAGATGAGGGGCGGTGAGGGAGGTGGAAGAGAGGAAGAGGATGAGATGGGAGGCGAGGGGCGAGGAAGGGGGAGGGGAAGCAGTGGGTGGTGCGGGGGGGGGGAGTGAAAGGGAAAGGGGAGGGGAAGCAGGGGGTGGGGTGGGAGGCGAGGGGTAAGGAACGGGGAGGGGGAGGGGGAGGGGAAGCAGGGATGGGGCGGGGATCAAAGGGCAAGAAATGGGAAGAGGGATTCCTACGAGGGGAAGGGGGCGGAGGGGGGGGGGAAGTGAGAAGAAATTGGGGAATGGGAAAGGGGAGATAGATGGATGGATAAATGGGTAAATAAAGGTTCAGATGGATGAAGAGATTGATGGATTAGGAGAGAGAGAGAGAGATAGAATGAAAGGGAAAGAGAATGAGAGAAAGAGAGAGGGAGATAAATATATAGATAGACAGATAAAGAGAGAGAGAGATAAGTAGGTAGATAGGTAGATAGATGGATAGACAGACAGATAGATAGATAGATAGATGAATAGATAGATAGATAGATAGATAGATAGATAGAGACGAGGGAGCAGAAGGGAGGGAGATGGGGAATAGAGGGAGAGCGAGAGAAATTATGAATGTGACGCGATCGCCAGGGGAAGAGGGGAGAGGCAGGGGGACCGGAGGGGAAAGGAGGGGGGGGGGGGGCTAAGCAACACAAGTACAAGGACACCGCAATACCCAGCGTAACAGGAAGAGTAAAACAAGATAAGAAAGAGGACAGGGAGATCAGAAAGAACATCAGAACAGCGTAATAAAGAAAGTAGAATAAAGATGCCACAGGGAAGGGCCGAAGAGACAGTAAGGGGAAGGTCATGAGATAGATCGCGACGGGAATCGAATGGAAGGAATAGGGGGAAGGGGGGGGGGGAGAAGGGGGGGGGGGGCGAGGATCTTGCTGTATCTAATAAGGCACGGATGACAGGTCAAGCTTTTACGTGATCTAAGCTTCCTCTTTGGACCCTCCCCTCCTCGCCCCCACCCCCTCCCCCCGCCCCCCTCCCCTCAACACAACGAAGGCAGCAGCAAGCACCGTACGTTCTCGATGTTTGTGCTTGACAGACGCACAAACAGCTAAGTTTATGTGAGTTGTATATGCCTCCGCTTCAGCAGACATAAAAGAGGATTTATAATGATTGCTGCTCAGGGCCGTATCGAACGGGGATATGTTTATGATGGCTTCCGCTTTTTATCTAGCTAATAGCTCACCGCCAAATCCAACTGGCAGCGGGGAGGAGAGAAATGTTTGTTTCCAGAATTCTGTTTTAGCGTAGAAATTGAAAAGGGGTCAGGAAGCCAAGGTATTTTCCCAAAATGTGTATTTTTAATGTATTTCACTCTTCTCTCTCTGTCTCTCGCTCGCTCTCGCTCTCGCTCTCTCTCCCTCTCTCTCACACACACTTTTTTGGGGGTTTGGAAAATTCAGATAGCAATTATTTCGGTGTCATAAATGTATTTTCATGCCAGGCCTTTATCGAGGGTTGCTGCGCTATAGGTGTTTTTCATTATTATTATTATCATTTTGCCATTTATCATTAAT
>NC_091557.1:15959718-15962218 GCF_042767895.1 Penaeus vannamei | reverse complement strand
ACTTGCATTAGCATTAGTAAAAGAATTGTTTTGTAAGGAAAAGTTGCAACAGTCCCCCTTCATGATTCGTTTTCTAAATGGGCCTCTAATAAGTCGTCGCTGTCCAGCGCAACTAGGATCTTTACATATGGTCGAGCATGTAAATCCAGACCATCTAGATTTTACATTTCTTTTGCCCATTTTGAGTCATAGAAAATACTTTTTATAGTTTAGCTACCGATATAATCCCTTTTTACATGGCTTTGTGCCCCTCAAGCAGCCTACCTTCATGTAGACACTCGTCATTCACTCAGCATTCATACTATATTCCTCTCAGGTAACTCTACACATAAGAATATACTGTAATTCATAAATCTATCTTCCGACTCCGTCATCCATGATTTGTACAGATAGCTCATTTATGCATGACTCTACACTCGCCCTGATATATTCATAACCCTACACACGATTAGACTCGGCGCTTGATTTCATAAACAATATCCACTCTATTTTTATACAATCCCATAAGCTCAGTTGCTGCTCTTTCCTACAAAAAAAAACATTTTTATGATTTCATACTTACATACATACATACATACATACATACATACATACATACATACATACATACATACACACACACACACACACACACACACACACACACACACACACACACACACACACACACACACACACACACACACACACACACACACACACACATACACACACACCATTATTATTATCATCATTATTATTGTTACTTTTATCCTTTTTACTATTGCTATTATCATCATCATGATATTAATGATAATGATGAAAATAAGGATGATAATACTAATAATGGTGATAATAATATCATTGTTGTTACTACTGCTATCATCATTATTATTTTCATAGCGATGATAATCATGGTAATAATGATGATGAAAGCATTGGTAATAATTATCATTATTATTATTATCATCATCATAATCATAATTTTCATCATTATCATTACTGTTATTATTACTATTTTGTTGTTATTTATGTTATCATCGTTATTATTATTATTATCATTATATTGATTATTATTATCATCATCATTATTGATATCATTATTATCATTATTATTATCATTGTTATCATTATCATTATTATTATTATTATTATTATTATTATTATTATTATTATCATTATTATTATTATTATTATTATTATTATTATTTTTGTTATTGTTATTATTATTAACATTATTATTATTATTATTATCATTATTATTATTATTATTATTATTATTATTATAATTATTATTATTACCATTATTATTATCACTACCATTACTGTTATTATCTTTATTATCATTATCATTATTGTCATTATCATTACTATTATTATTATCACTATCATTGTCATTATCATCATTATTATGAATATCATTGCTAATATCATCATTGTTTTTATTAGTACTGTCATTGTTATCATTATTGTAATCTTTTGTCATTAGCATTGTTATCATCATTAATAATATAAAATTATCATCATCAGTTCTTACTCTTACGCTTATCATCATTATTATCAAATATATAATTTAATACAAATGTTGACATTATCATTATCTTTTTTGTTATTATTATCATCATCATCATTATTATCATTGTTATCAATATTATGATTAATATTATCATCATTGCTATTACTATCATTTGTAGCAGTAGAAGCAACATTATTATTATTATATTTTTATTGCTACCTACTATTGTTGTTATTATTATTTTACTATTATCATTGTGATTATTATTATTATTATTATCATTATTATAATTATTATCATTATTGTTGTTGTTGTTGTTGTTGTTTTTGTTATTATTATTATTATTGTTATTATCATTATCATTATTATTATTATCATCATTATTATTATCATTATAATTACTATTATTGCTATTATTATTATTATTATTGTTATTATTATCATTATCATTATTATTATTATTATTATTATTATTATCATTATTATTATCATTATCATTATTATTATCATTGTTATTACTATCATCATAATTATTATCATTATTGCTATTACTTGTTATAGTAATAATGATGTTACTGATTCTGTTACCAATGTTATCATCATTTTTATTATCATCATTATTACTATCAGTATTAACAATATCAGTATTAATACTATCATTATCATTACTATCATCATTTATTATCATCTTTACAGATTATCGTCATAATTATTATCAGTAGTAGGAGTAGAAGTGATAACGATAATAGTGATAATAAAAATTATAATAGCAATGATAATAATAATGAAAATAATAATAATGATAAATTAGTAATAGTAGTAGTAGTAACTATAACAGAAATGTTAATGAAAATGATAGTGCTGAGAATAGTAATGATAATGATAGTAGATATAATAATAATAAAAATATTACAGTAATAGGGATAATAATAATGATTATAATAATTTCAATTGTGATGATAATAATTATGATAATAATAACAATAAAAACTATGGTGATAATAA
>NC_091557.1:15929257-15931757 GCF_042767895.1 Penaeus vannamei | reverse complement strand
TAATAACAATAATGATAATAATAATAATAATGATAATGGCTATGATAATAGTGACAATAATGATAATGACAAAGATGATAATCATTATCATTATTGTTATCATTATTCTTACATTTTTTATTACTATCATCAGTTTTGATATATGTATTATCATCATTATTACCATTTTATTGTTATCATTATAATTTGTTTATTATCTTTATGATCATACATGTTAATGGTGACTGTTGATGTTATTATTATCAGTTGCTATCATCATTATCATCGTTATTATCATTGTTACTATCATTATATTTCCATTATAATGATAAATTAATATTATTATTATTATCATTATTATCATTATTACTATTAATATTATTATCATAATGATCATAATAATTATTGTTTTTACGATCATTATTATCATCATTAACTGTATTTTCATCAAAATGAAAATTATTATTATCTTTATTATAGTCATCATTGCATCTATATGTTGTTGTTATCATTATTAATATAGTTATTATTTCCATTATCATTATTATCAGTTTTGTTACTTTTATTATTATTATAACAATTACCATTATTATCATTACCATTGTTATTATCATAATCTTCATTGTTGTTATTTCTATCATTATCGTTATCACTGATATGATTATTGATATTACCTTTGTTATTGTTATCATTATTAAAATAACTATCACCATTATTATTGCTATTCTTATTATTATCATTATCCTTATCCTTATCCTTATCCTTATCATTATCATTTTGATTTTTAATATTATCTTTATTATCACCATTAGTGACATTATCATTATCCTTATCATCACCTTTTTATATCTACGATATTCATATTACCATTATTATTTCCACGCCACTCCGTGTCGGGAGATTAATAAGCAATGTAAAGAGAGAGATAAAGAGGAACAGGGGGCGTGTAAGAGGAAAGAGAAGGGGAAGGAGAGAGAGGGCTCAGAGAGAAAGGGGGAATGGGAGAGGGAGGAAGGGGGGGGGGGGAGAAGAGGGAAATGGGGAGTGAAGATTTGGGAGTGAGAGGGATGGAAGGGAAAGGTAAAGGGAGAGGGAGAGGGATGGAGGGTGAAAGAGGGAGAGAAGAAGGGTAAAGTTTATCAATTTCATCATTATCATCTTGTTCCATGGATTTCCACTGATTCCACTAGTAATGGTGATGATGATGAGGATAATAACGATAAAAATGATAATGATAATAAAGATAATAATGATGATAATGATAGTGATACTACTACTACTACAACTTTTGACAGTAATATTATCAATAATAATGATAATGATGATGATAATAATAATAATGATACTACTACTACTACTACTACTACTACTACTACTACTACTACTACTACTACTACTACTACTACTACTACTGATAATAATAAGGATAATAATGATAACAATAACAATGTTTGTAATGTTAATAATGATATTGACAATAATAAAGATAAGATAATGATAATAATAATGACAATCACAATAATAATGATACTGAAGATAATGATGTTCATAATGATAATGATACTGAAGATAATGATGTTCATAATGATAATAATAATAATGATGATGATGATAACCATCATGGTAAAGATAATCATAATGGTGATGATATTGAAAATAATGATAATATCAATGAAAATAATAGTAACAATCATAATAAGGATGATAGTAAGGATAATTAGAATAATGATAAAGATAGTAATGATGATAGAAATGAGAATGATGATAACAGTAATGATAACGATAATAATGACAATAGTGATAATGATAATAATTGTAATGATAATAGTAATGAAAAATAAAAATAGTAACAATAATAATAACAACAATAATAATGACAATAATAACAACGATAATAATGATAATAAAAAGAGCAATGATGATAACAATTATAACAATGACAGTAATAATAATGATGATAACAACAATAATAGTAATAACAATAATGTGCAAACTTTGTGGATTGTTTTTCTTTTCTACAATGGCAGTTTTTCCATTTAATAATAATAACGATGATGATAATGATGATGGTAGTAACTAGGAGCACGCAGAGAGCGCATACCTCCACCAAGGCAATAAGAAATATAATGATAACAGTAATGATAATTATAATGATAATAATGATGATGATGATAATGATAATGATAATAACAATAATAACAATAATAACAATAATAGTAATAATAATGATAAAATAATAAGAATGATGATGATAATGATAATAATCATAATAATGATTATGATAGTAATGATAGTAGCAGTAGTAGTAATAATAAAAGTAATAATAATAATAATAATAGTAATAATGATAATAATAATAATAATAATGATAGTAGGTGATAATGAAAATAATATTAATAATAATGATAATAATAATAATAATGATAATGATAATAATAATAATAATTGAAATGATAAGAAAGTAACAGTGATCATAATAGTAATGATAATGATGACAATGACGGTTCCCGCAGCTACTCTG
>NC_091557.1:15881757-15884257 GCF_042767895.1 Penaeus vannamei | reverse complement strand
ATTCCCCAATATTTTGTCATCCTAAACCCGACCCTGGGTGAGATTAATGATTTACAATCATGAGGAAGATTTTATGGGCTCTCACGAAACATGCAAGGCTCAGCATCCGGAAAAAAACAGCGAAAGTAAAAAGAAGACAAAAAATAGATGGTTTCGAATTAATATTTCTTTCCCGTTAGTTAATGTGGATGAGATATGTCTTGTGGCTTTTTGTGTGATGAAACGTGAAGTTGTACGTCCACGCGAGCAGTTGGTAGAATGCGGTCTTGCATAATCACCTGCATAAATAATTAGTTTCATGCATACGAACATCCGTATATATTTGCATTCATACGTGAAAGTATATACTTATGCATTCACGTAATCGCACCTATATACACAGGATTATGAGCTTATAGCTTGAGGGAAGACACATGGTCTGCACGCGGATATACTTACATGCATACATACATATATGCTGTCCATACATACATACGTACAAATATTCCTATTACACACACATATTCGAATTTGTGTGTGTCTGTATGTGGGTATTGGGCATACGCTATGCTTGTATCAGTCCGTGTATGCATGCATTTATAAAAGAAAATAAGGTGAAGTAGGAAGTCCTCTCCCCGACTCGGTAAGTGATCATGCACATTTTAAAATATTCATATCGGGTCTGATGTACAACTTCCTGGGAAACCGAAGCGGCGCATGACGAAATCTTTTCACAGAGAGTTTACAGAACTCAATATTCCTGCGTTTAGCGGCTTTCAGATGATCAAAGCGGCTTTCGACAGCTATTACTATCATTATTGAAGATGATAAAGCACATTATTATCAATAAAACCCTCCATAAAGTTAACATTCTCAGCATGCGTGAAAGCGTTGACATAAAATTTCAATATTACGGGTATATATTTTCGGTCGTAAAGATTTTTTTATTTTTTTATTGCGTGGGAGGAGGGCAGTGAGAGTATAGTGTCGCGGTGTCAGTATATAATAACTCCTCTATGACATATCTTTACCCTTATTAGTTAATTAAAGTTGCGAGGCATGACGGCGAAGAAAAGCTTCTTCTTGGCTGTTTTGCAATTGATTTTATTCGCACCTTTTGTTTATACAGATGCAGACACACCAAGTCAGACACACTCGGTCTTCCTCTCTTCCCCCCCCCCCTTCCTCTCTCTCTCTCCCTCTCCACCCCCCCTCCCTCTCTCTCTCTTCCTCTCTCCCTCCCCCCTCCCCTCTCTCCCTCAACTCACTGATAAGTTAGAGCGAAATAAGCAGTCATAAAGAAGTGCCCGAGATTTGATATGTTTGACGAAGGGTCCAAGCACAGACAGAGAGCTTTGCAAATTTGGATTTTAAGCGTTTACGATGAATATTTATCAAGTTTATTGACTTTTGTATCTTCCTGCATAAATTTCACATCACCTTTGCTGGGCGCACTATTTAAATATCATTAAAAGGGCCCGTTTTTATGATTAGAGAGAGTGCTATTTTCTGTTACATGTGGCGAATGCGGACGTAAGATAGACTGAAAGGTTATATTCAGACACCCTTTGCATATTATCAGGTCTTATTTTTTATTAATTTTACACCATCACGTATAAAAGAAAGAAAATATAACAAGGCCCAGACGAAAAATAAAAACACGAACAAAGATAACTAAAGATTTCTCTTCGAAAATGATATACAAACGACATTCTTAAGTCCTCGACATTCATTTTTTTTTTTTTGTCCTTCTTTTTTGGAATTATACAAATCGGCAACGTCAGCGATTAGCAAGAATTAGCTCTTAGTCTGATATAGCATCAAATTTGCACAAATCTGGTGTAATAGTAACCCGCCGCCACGTTGCAGACTGGCAAATAATTCATGCAGTTTGAGTGGCGGTTCACACATTAAGCATGCGTTCACGACCACGGCATTACCTGCAGCTGAGTGATGGTGTGGTAACGCGAGCCATCCGCCAAATGAGGAGCCTCGCATTACTACCCCTGGACCTGCGCCGCCGAAGCCCGGGCCGCCCCTGCCACTCACCCAAGCGTCAGGGCCTCGGCGCTCCTCCGGGCGGCCTGCCGGGCGGGTGGGCGATTCGGGGCTGTCGTTTATTATTGTTTTTTCATTTGTTACTTAATTCATTCATTTATATATTATTATTACTATTATCATTATTATTTTTGTAAATGATATTATTGTTGTTGTTCCTGGCGGTAATGATAATGGTGATACTATTAGTAATCAATAAATGAAAACGCGAGTTGTAATAAATATAGTAACGAAAATAATACTAATACTAATAGCAATTATAACAATAATAATAATTGTTATTATGAAAGTAATAATGATAAAAAAGAAAAATAATAACAATATCAATTGTAACAATAATAATGATAATGATAATCATGATAATGTTATTAACAACATTAAAGATAACGATAATGATAATAGCGATAGTGAGAAAAATTATGATGATAAAAGAATAGTAATTCAATGATAATAAGGATAATAA
>NC_091557.1:15823585-15828585 GCF_042767895.1 Penaeus vannamei | reverse complement strand
AGAATGTTATTAATATCACTATTATTGTTGTTGCTATTATCATTATAATTACTAGCTATTAAGATTATTTTGTAATCATTGTTATCATCATCATCATTATCATTATTGATACCATCATCAAGCAATTGCCACTATCATTGTTACTATTAACACCATTCTTTATCTTCATTTTGATTCATTATTATTGTCATTATTATTTTTTTTTATTGTTTTAAATAAAAGATAACAGAAAATGTACTTCTTGTTCATATTGATAATAAATTTCATTCCCAGTCTCTCACCCCACTAAAAAGGCTACTTCCTAATCGCCAATGTAAAAGTTTCAGCACGCGAATATCGGCCGAAGGGAACAGCAGAATACCGGTCGTCCGCTGTTCCCTCCAGCGGCCACGTAGGGAATTCGCGCACGCCGCTGCCAACTCGCGGAACGGAGAGTACTCGAGAGCGCCCAAGCAATCTCTATTCGCTGTACTGTGTAAATCTGTCTCCTCCCCCTTCCCCTCTCTCGGCCCTTCCCCTCTCTTGCTCCTTCCTACTCCCCCCTTCCCCTCTCTTGCTCCTTCCTGCTCCCCTCTTCTTTGTTCTGTCCTCCTTACCTCTCCTTCCCCCCTTCCTACTTCCCTCTTCATTGTCCTGTCCTCCTTACCTCTCCTTCCCCCCTTCCTACTCTCTTTCCTACTCTCCTCCCATCTCTCTCTCTCCTTCCCCTTTCCCTCTCCCCTTACCCTAACCCCCTCTCTCTCTCCTTCCCCTGCCCCCATCTCCCTCCGTACCCTACCCTCCCTTCTCTCTCTTTCCTCTGCCCCCCCCCCCCCCCCCGCCACCCTTCCATCTACGGCATCCCCTTCCCGAGCCTCTGGACGTTCAAAAGTAATCTAAACTCACAGACTCATGTGGATTCAACATACCCTCCCCCTCCTCCCCCTGCCCCTACCCCCTCCTCCACACTCCCAATCTCGTATTCACCCCCCCTCCCCCCGGTTCCAGGCCTTATTCCCCTCCCCATTCAGCCCTCACCCCCTCCCCATCCTGCCCTCCCCCCTCCCCCCTGAAAGCTCTCCCGGGCTCATTCAGCGAGCCTATAAAACCCATAAACTGAGGAATGGAACACAGCCGCACGATCCCCGGCCGGCCCGCATGTTCCGCCGTTAATTGTGTGCATAATATCATCATCACAGGCCACAGTGGACGTCGCTTCCCTCCGCTGTGGGAGACCGCTCTGGCCTCGGTTGAGTGGGACAGCCCCCAGCGAGGACGAGATCCTCGTGCTTGGCCTCTGGAAGGAACGCGCCTTTCTTTCCCTTTTTTATAATCTCACTCCACCTGTTTCTAGCACTTTCTCTCTTGCTTTCCTTTTTTTTTTTTTTTTTTTTGTTCTTTCTCTTCTTACTTCATTCCCTCCTAGTCATTATTCCCTCTCTCTCTCTCTTAATCTCTCTCTTGCCCATCCCTTTTCTTTCCCTCCCTCCTTCTCTCTCTCTCTCTCTCTCTCTCTCTCTCTCTGTCTCTCTCTCTCTCTCTCTCTCTCTCTCTCTCTCTCTCTCTCTCTCTCTCTCTCTCTCCATTCGTGCATGTATATTAATCTCAAGACCTGAATGCATTGTTGCTTATGCGCTGTGGGAGAGTCTTTTGTTTCCAGTGCTAGACCACGTGATCTCGACCATTAATACCATATTATCTCATTTTCTATCGCTTATTGGGGGTATGTGAGAGTTACGCTACGTGCGCTATAAATACTTGTATCCTGTCATTATCAACAGTATAGTTACAAAGACATTTCCATTTCATTTTTTCGTCGGTGATTATATTGTATGTGTCGTCCGGTTCCTCATAAAGAATAAATGAATTCATTCATGAAGAAATGAATAAAATCTGAAACGAATGAATGAATGAATTGAACAAATAAACGCAAAAACAGATAGATTGTTTCAAAAGATGGAACCAAAGAAAGATGTGTTTACAAAAGAGTTCAACACCAGAACGAGTGAACTAGCATCATTTCTTCCCATGCTTTTATACCAGAGACATTCTCGGTCGCAAAAGATATTACAAAACCTTTAAGCTGTGGTTCATAAGAGATTGGACTGATTATACAAGATATTAAGACTTGGGACTTTTATTTTGAACTGCACTGAGAGGTCAAAACTGTGATTACCGAGTGCGTTCTCTGTCTTGTCTGTGGCATCATCATCATCAAGTTATTTCTTCATAATAGTCTAGGTTTGTTACTTACGTCTGGTACTATGGTATTAAGTTCTTAAATGAGCAAAAACAAATATGTTTTTGAATTAGCATGATAATGATAATAATAATAATAATAGAAATAATAGTAATAAAAATGATAATGACAATAATATTGATTTTAATAATAATAATAAAAAATAACGATATTAATTATAATATTCCTAGCAATGATAATAATAATGATGATGATGGTAATGATAACAATTCTAATAACAAAAATGATAATGATAGTTCAGATAAAGATGATAACAATAATAAGAATATTGATAATGATAATCAAGATAAGATTAGTAATAATAATAAGAATGTTAATGGTAATAGAAATAATGATATAAAAATAATAATAATGAAAAGAATGATAAAAATAATCATGATGATAATAACAATGATAATAATAATGATGATAAAAATGACATGATGATAGTAATGCTGATAATAATGATAACAATAAGAACATTAAAAAAGATGATAACAGTAATAATGATAATGAAAATAATAATAATAATAATAATAATAATAATAATAATAATGATAATAATAATGACAATGATGATGCTAATGATAATAATAATGATAATAACAACAGCAATAATAATAATGATAATAATGATAATAATAATAATAATGATAATAATAATATTATCATTATTATTATTATTATTATTATTATTATTATTATTATTATTATTATTATTATTATTATTATCATTATTATTATTATTATTAATGATGATGATGAAAATGATAATAACAATAATAATAATAATAATAATAATAATAATAATAATAATAATAATAATAATAATAATAATAATAATAATAATAATAATAATAATAATAATAATAATGATAATAATAATAATAATAATAATAATAATAACAACAACAACAATAATAATAATTATTATTATTATCATTATTACTATTATCATTATTATTATCATGATAACAATAATAACAATAACAATATTATTGAAGATAAAACAATGATAATGATAATAACAACAACAATAATAGTAATAATGTGAAAACAAAAGATAATGATGATAGAAATGATACCTGTAACGGTTAGAACATTGATAAAGATAACAGTGATAATTATCATTACTTTTATATTACTATTATTCCTACTTTTATCATTATCATTTTTATAATGTTGATAAGAATACTACTACTACTGATGATAATAATAACTATGATTATATTGATGATAACAATAATCATAATGATAATAATAATCATTATAATGATAATAATAATAATAGTGAAAATTAGAATGGTAATAATAATAATAATAATAATAATAATAATAATAATAATAATATTATTATTATTATTATTATTATTATTATTATCATTATTATTATTAATTATAATAATAATAATAATGATAACGATAATGATAATGATAATAAAAATAATGATAATAATAATAATGGTGATAATGATAATAATAATAATAATAATAATGATAATAATAATAATAATAATAATAATGATAATAATAATAATAATAATAATAATAATAATAATAATAATAATAATAATGATAATAATAATAATAATAATAATAATAATGATAATAATAATAATGATAATAATAATAATAATGATAATAATAATAATGATAATGATAATAATAACAATAATAATAATAATAATAGTAATAATAATAATAATAATAATAACAATAATGATAATGATAACAATGATAGTGATTAATATTATCATTATTATTGACATTATTATTATTATTATCATTATCATTATATTGATAATAATATCAAAATAAAACAATAATCAGAGAGATAGTAACAATGATAACCCTCATCTTGACAATCTCAATATTAATAATGATAATTACAACAATTACAATAACAATGAAAAAACAATGATGCTTGTAGTAATAATAATAATAAAAATAATGGTAATAATAATGATAATAATATTGATAATAATAATGATAATAATAATGATAATAATAATGATAATAATAATGATATTAATGAAAAAATATAAAAATGATAATAGTAATAAAGAAATAATAATGATAATGATAATAATAATAATGATGATAATAATAATAATAATAGTAATAATGATAATAATGGTAATAATAATAATGATGATAATAACAATAGCAACAACAACAACAACAATAATGATAATAATAATGATAATAATAATAATAATAATAATAATAATAATTATCATCATTATGGATAATAAAACTAACTAGAAGCGCTCAGAGAGGGCATACCTCCGCCAAGGCAATAGGGTCACTGATGCAATAAAAATATTCACACGAAGAATTCCATCAAATTCACTTCTTTCTCAAGTGCACAGCTGACGTCCGGGTATTCCTATCTCTCAGTGCTAATGATTCTTTTAAGAATTTCTTGGATTCGGATAATGAATCGCATCACCTTCAAAATTTAATGGCATCTTGACTAAGACGCTCCTCTCGTTAAAAAAAATAAATAAATAAATAAATAGAAATATAAAAAATAAAAATCTATTCATAATTCTCCGAGTTATCCTGCTACTCAACTAATCCATAAAGTAACCAACGTGACGAATAATAATATTTTTGATAATAGTAATGATGATGATAATGATAATGATGATAGTAATGGTAATGATAATAAGAATGATAATGATAATGATAACAATAGTAATAACAATAATAATAATGACAATAATGATAATAGTATTAATAGTAAACATGATAATAATGATGATAATATGGATATTCA
>NC_091557.1:15803585-15806085 GCF_042767895.1 Penaeus vannamei | reverse complement strand
ATATGCAATACCATTAGTATGCATTTACGGTTGTTTCATTTACTGCCCTTGCATAATCATCGTCCTCATCCTCTTCATTACTGTCATTATCATCAATTCCTTCGACATATTCCTCAACATCCCCTTCCGTTTTCTTTCCCTCGTCCGTTTTCGTTTACTCTTGGCCCTACGCACCATTTTTTTCTTTTTTCTCTATCTTCTATTCTCTTTCTTTCCGACCTCCTCTTTGGATTTGTCGTTCGGTTCTCTCTTAAGCCCACATCCTTACACAGTCTCCCTCTCCTCCTCGCCTTCATCTCTCCTCAATACTTTCTCTAAAGCTTCCAATAGTTTTTATGGCCACGCCTTTCGCTACCATCTGCCGCTTTCACTAGTTTTAACAATGCTTTCTCCATTTCGTTTCCTTTATTTTTTTCCCTTGGAAGGAGTAGTGATGGATGTATAGGGGGACTATTGAATTTTTAAAATCCAGGTAGGGTTGTTTATGTATTCGGTTGTTTATATGCTTATTTCTCTATTTTAATTTGTCTCTTCGTAAATGTATATCTTCATTGTCGTCTTTGCTTGGCTGGTCAAGTGGAGCAGCAGTTCGGGTGACTTTTATTCTAGCCGTTTGCTTTATTTATTATCATCGTTATCATTGTCATTAGTAGTAGGAATTTTGATATGATTTTAACAATATAATGTTGATGTTGTTGTTGCTGATGGTGATGTTAGTTATGTTATTATTACTATAGTAATAATTACTACTGTTATTGTTACTACTAGTGTTGAAAATAATCAGCCGATATATCAACCATGCATTCAAACGGTATCTTTTCGAATGTTTTTTCCTTAGTTTTCTCCAACAGCCTCTCTCCTTAACCCGTACCATCTCATTTTTCCTTCTTTATGTATCTGACTTCAGCTCCTTGCGTCACCACCTTCCCCCATCCATCAATCCTAATCCACCAACTCATTAACGACAGAATCCTCCAGCATATCGATATATCCGTCAGGTCATCCTCGTACTCGCCAGGCCCTCCTTGCATCTATTAGCATATCCTCGAGACCGAATATCCATCAACCGGCCCCCGCACTTCCCCCCGAAGTCCTCCATCATCTTTTGTTTCGGGCCGAGGTCTTCCCCCCGCCCGTTGGGCGCCCGAATGTCCCCGCACTGCGCCCACGCGTCCTGGTCACCCTATAAGTCCCTCCCTCGTTCCCCTCTCCTTTCTTCTTTCTTCCCTTAGCTTTCGCCGCCCGCAAGCCCTCTCCGCCCGTAAGCCCTTTCCAGCCGAAGGCCCTCTCCGCCCGCAAGCCCTCGCCGCCCATACAGCGCCCCGCCCACAGCCCCGGCGCGGAGGTGGGCTCCCTTGGCGGACCAATTCGTCAGGGGGAGCGTGACGGCGCGTGAGAGGTGAGCCTGGCGGACCCATGTTGCCTGTTGACCTGTGATTGATAACAACCGCACGGAGGCGCACGTGCATTTCGTTTCCCTGTACGATGGTGAATCTAGTGATGATGGTGACGGCGACGAGGGTGGCGGCGGCGTGTCTGCGGGAGGGGAATGGTGACGTTTGTGAGAGTTATACTGGTTATGGTGATCTTGTGAACGGTCGCAAGGATTCTGGCGGTGGGAAGGGAGGTGGTGGAAGCAGCGATAGTGACATTTGGATAATGAGAGGAGTGATGGCGACAGGTTTTGCATCTGAACGTCGTTAGGGTGAAAGCGAGACGGTAAATGTGTTGCGAAGGTAACTCGCTGCATTTTGCTGCAGGAGGGATATTGTGAAGCGGAGACGAGAGGCTTTGTTGCAAACCATTTCTTTCTCAGATTCTGCAACATGAAATTTCATTGCAAGGAAACTTTGTATTGATTATTATCAAAATGATTTGTGCGGGAATTATAAAGATATATACAGAAGAATACTGTCATTCACAGTTGACCGCAGATATTAGTAAAAATATTTTCTTCATACCTCAACGTATATCATGGATTTCATAAGTAATTTTACGGTTTCATATTACGTACATCGAAATGTTTTAATTTATACTTTTAAAATAAAATAAATAGTAGAGTAAATAATAGTACGTGATGACAAGTTACATATCCCGTTACAAAGAATTATGTCTTCTTCCGAGGAAATTAACCACACAAACGAAAAAGAAAATAAAAATGACACGAAACATCTATTTAATGACTCATAAAAAATCATAAAAAAATAAAAGAGTAAAAATCTATCTTTTGTGTTTCTTCTCTCTTAGGATTCCCAGTTGCCAAGAGTCAGGAAGAACGACATTCGCAATGAACTCCATATACGAAGGGAAATGGCAACGCCCTTGGACACGGAGAATTCTGTGCAGGTGTCTAATGTCTCTTCAAAAATGCTAATCAAATTATTCGCTCTTGTATATTAATTAGATGTAAATACAGTGGGATACATCATGAGTCTTTCAAAAGGAAACTATTGAAACATTATAAAAGATAACTTATTTTAAATGAGAGTGCATTATTCTT
>NC_091557.1:15791085-15793585 GCF_042767895.1 Penaeus vannamei | reverse complement strand
CACAACATCGCCCACGCCACCACAATGCCAGTCACATCCCCGCATTGCCTCTCACGTTACCACATCTCCCACACCGACACAATGCCACCTATATCACCACTATGCCAACCACGACACCACAATGCCAACCATGCCATCACAATACTATCCATACCGCCACAATACCAAGCAAGCTATTCAGCCATACCACCGCAATGGCAGTCACGTCACCGCAGTACCACCTCTCCAACACAGTGCCACCCACACCACCCAAGCCACCACAATGCCAGCCACACCACCACAATGCCGCCCAAACCACAACAGTGTCAACCACACCACCACACCACCAATCACACCACCGCAATGCCCCCACACCACCCAAACCACCAGTGTGAACCACACCACCAGTCACCCCACCACAATGCCACCACGCCATCGCAATGCCACCACACCAGCAGCCACACCGCCAGTCACACCACCACAATGCCACCACGCCATCGCAATGCTACCACAGCACCAGTCACATCATCGCAATGTCACCACACCATCGCAATGCCACCACACCACCGCAATGCCACCACACCAGCAGCCACACCACTGCAAGGCCACCACACCAGCAGCCACACCACCGCAATGCCACCACACCAGCAGCCACACCACCGCAATGCCACCACACCAGCAGCCATACCACCGCAATGCCACCACACCAGCAGCCACACCACCGCAATGCCACCACACCAGCAGCCACATCACCCCAATGCCACCACACCAGCAGCCACACCACCGCAATGCCACCACACCAGCAGCCACACCACCGCAATGCCACCACACCAGCAGCCACACCACCTCAATGCCACCACACCAGCAGCCACACCACCGCAATGCCACCACACCAGCAGCCACACCACCGCAATGCCACCACACCAGCAGCCACACCTCCGCAATGCCACCACACCACCGCAATGCCACCACACCACCGCAATGCCACCACACCAGCAGCCACACCACCGCAATGCCACCACACCAGCAGCCACACCACCGCAATGCCACCACACCAGCAGCCACACCACCGCAATGCCACCACACCAGCAGCCACACCACCGCAATGCCACCACACCAGCAGCCACACCACCGCAATGCCACCACACCAGCAGCCACACCACCGCAATGCCACCACACCAGCAGCCACACCACCGCAATGCCACCACATCAGCAGCCACACCACCGCAATGCCACCACACCAGCAGCCACACCACCGCAATGCCACCACACCAGCAGCAGCGCACCGCCGCCGCCGCCGCCCCCGAGCGTCAGCGCCGCCTCAGCCCTGCACACTCCGGCGGGAATACCTCGGGCGGCTGGCAGGGTCTTGCTCAAGTTTAATTAACTCGCTGACAGTCGGGAATGATAGCAAGTCGTCTTCTGAGGGGAGAGGGGCGAGAGGGGAGGCCGAGGGGAGGGCGGGGAGGTTAGGGGGATAATCACGGACTAGTCTTCAGTCTCCTTCCCCAGCCAGCACCAACAGCAGCGGCTCCGAGACTGTTATGTGACGCGTCTATACTGCGGCGCCACCGTTGAAGTGGGGCGAGGGGAGGGGGGGGTGCCATGGGTATAGGGAGGGTGGGTGCATAGGATTCCATGGCAAAGGGGGGCCGGGGAGGGGTCAAGGGTCCTAGGGCAGAGGGGGCCCGGGGGAGAAGGGGGAGGAGGGGGATTGGGTCTTAATGCAAGGAGGTGGGGGGGGGGATCTAGGGTCCTATGGCAAGGGGGTGAAGGAAAAGGGGTGCGTCGTGGGTTCCATGGCAAGGGGGGGAGAGGGGGCCAAGGCAAGGGGGCGAGGTCGAAAAGGGAAGGTGCACCGAGGAGCGTCGAAGGGGGGGAGGGAGACAGCGTGGATGGAAGGCATGCGAGGGAGGCAGAGCGACGAAGGGGGAGGCGGCCGCAAGGAGGCATCCAGGGAACAGACCGATAACAAGAAAGGCCTTGCGAGCAAATCGAGTGAGAGAGAGAGAGAGAGAGAACAGATACACAGAGAAAGAAAGAGAGAAAAAGAGAGATGGAGAAAGAGAGAGGGAGACAGAGAGAGAGAGGGAGGGAGGGAGAGAGGGAGGGAGGGAGAGAGAGAGTGAGAGAGGAGAGGGAGAGAGAGACAGAGAGAGAGAGAGAGAGAGAGAGAGATAGAGAGAGAGAGAGAGAGAGAGAGAGAGAGTTGGAAAGAAAGAGCGAGAGGTAGATAGATAGAGAGACGCAGTGCATGAAATAATTTCTTAGCTAATGATAAATTTAACAAGACGGTAAGACTGCACGCTTTTAGGATGTTTCTATATTCAGCAGGTTCTTAAGACAAGTATTGGATCTGGTCGGTTGATTACATGATCAAGAAAAAAGACAATCCGCGTTAAAAGTAAATCAAAAGAAGAAAAGACAAAACAGATTAAGGATGCTTTATATAAACTTAGTACCGAGAGCAAACACAAAACCAATCCTTTTTATCATTGATAAAGAAAAAATGCTTTGAAAA
>NC_091557.1:15771085-15773585 GCF_042767895.1 Penaeus vannamei | reverse complement strand
TGCTAATGGAAAAGCATCTTCGCCGAGCGAGGCCCGTCTTGACCTCCTCTGACCCTCGGAGTGAATTATGCGTCACTTATTGAACATTGGAACTTTCTTCTGTCATTGCTCCTCGTGAACGGCGAACCTGTACTGAACACGGCGAAGGCTCCTAATTAGCATGCTTGATGTTCTCTCATTAATTCACCAAACAAATAATCGCCATTAATATCACGAGGAAACACGTTCTCTCCCCTCCAAAAGAAAAGGAAAACAAATAAATATATTAATTTTCGTTTCTGAATCGAACAAGGAAATACGACAAGCCATTTGTCTCCAAGGTAATGCGACGTGATTTTCCAAATGTGGACTCGTTTGATAACCAAGAAATCCGCGCCCAGATGTTCCTTTCCGATTCCTCCCCTGCGACGCTGCCGTAACTGTCGAGGCCAATAAGACGTTCAGTTATAGCACAATTATCCGGAATTTTCTCCGATTTCCCCCGTTCCATAGTAAAGTCCGAAGCCCCGACCTCTATTTCAGCATATTGGGCCATCGCACCTACACTAACGGCCGGTTTGTTGTCGATAGAGCGGCCACCCATGATTGTTAGACTCATTTATGGCGGACATATTCAAATGCTTAGTTTAATCTAATAAGTTTGCGTGCCATATCACTCGATATTGGCACCTACGTTAGGCCTACTGCCGGGGGAGGCGTACGCGCGTCGGCCGAGCGGAACGTCCCGGCCGAGTTGCGGGGAATCGCGTAAATCTCGGATCTGTCTGTCTCGTCCGTCTCATCGTAATGGCGAATGGATGAGGAATACGCTGCCGATTTTCGATTCCGACAATCTCTCGGTCTCAAAACGCGGGAATCCTTATTGGCAACCATCATAATTAACCCTTATTTGGTAATAAAATCAGCACTTTTTAGCAGAGCTTAATATTGGCAGCTCTCCTGGAAGATAAATGCTTGTGCTGATAGCCAAAGCATAATAGGCAAGCTCAGATATCTGCCTCATTACTTTTTTCATTATTCTTTTAATACTGATCCGAAAAATACATTACCAATATATGAAATTTACTAATGTTGTTATTAGTCTTTATACGACATGGGCACCAACAATATCCTATAAAATTAATGCAAATGGCGATATAAATTTAGCAAGCAGAGTATTACGCGATGCGCCAGAAATTGTGCATATTCAGCCAAAATAAAAACCCTGGAAAAACTAGGTGCTTACAGGATATTACAGGGTGAGCCATTATGACCCTTACTGACGCGACTCACCTGTTTAACACGCAAACTTATCACTACGGAAAAAATATAATTATTTGAAAATGTATATTAACATCTCATTGATCAGTTCTTTACCGATATTTTGCTAAAATAATCTAAGGGAAAGTACATACTTAACGGCGCCAGATTTTTTAAAAACACAAAATGGATGGGATCTGAAATTTTGCCTGATCATCTGCGTTGCATTTATCGTGCAACTGCAATATTACAAAATGGAAATAACTAGCGAACCTTTTAGGGCTGATGTTGCATAATCCCTCCTCCGTCACGTGTTCTACAGGCCTTACTGTAGAAAGGGTGAGAGGGAGGGAGAGAGAGAGAGAAAGGGAGAGAGAGAGAGAGAAAGGGAGAGAGAGAGAGAGAAAGGGAGAGAGAGAGAGAGAGAGAAAGAGAGAGAGAGAGAGAGAGAGAGAGAGAGAGAGAGAGAGAGAAAGAGAGAGAGAGAGAGAGAGAGAGAGAGAGAGAGAGAGAGAGAGAGAAGGGAAAGTGAGGAGAGGATAAAGATAGAAAAGTGGAAGAGAGAGTGTGTGTACAAAAAAGAAAATAGATATATAAGTAAATCGAAAATGGAAAAAAAAGAAATTAAGGAGGAAGAGAGATAAGAGGAATTATCATGTATACGGTGTCAATGAACAGACAGAAAATAATCATATACCATATTTTTCATTGGCTTCTACCATATCCTTACAACATTCATATCTCTTTTTTACTGAATGGTCGTGTGATTTACTTACTTCATTTCAGCGAAAATTCTAACTCGCATTTTGCTTTTCATAGATGTCATAGACATATATCTATGTCGAGAGGCACGTGCATTCCTATCGCTTGAATAATAACGAGGAAATAAATGTAATAGGTAATGATAATATTCATGATAAGAGTGATGGCAATGATGATTCAAAAACATATCGATAAGGATGATTCTTACTATCATCATTATCATAATGATCATCATTGTCATGATGATCATGACAATTATTATCATCTTGGTTATCATTATCATTACTATTATCATTATTATCATTACTATAATCATTACTATTATCATCATTATTAACAGTATTATCATTATTATGATTATTATCATCATTATCATTATTTTCATTCCAATTTTTATCATTGTTATCATCACTTTTTCTATTAATGTGAAATTAGTAGTGATGAGGAGGAGGGTGACGATGATGGAATCGATGATAATACTGCTAATGCTAATTCTGGT
>NC_091557.1:15746085-15753585 GCF_042767895.1 Penaeus vannamei | reverse complement strand
TTCCCCCTTCTCCCTCCCTCCAGCTCCCCTTCCCCCCTTCTCCCTTCCTCCTGATCCCCTCCCCCCTCCTGCTCACCTTCTCCCTTCCTCCTGATCATATCCCCCCTCCTCCTCCCCCTCCCAACCACACCTCATCCCAGGGCCTCTTCTTCCTGATATTTCACTTACCTCCTGACCAGGCGGATTATGCGCGCCTGAGATGTGTTCCCGACGCACGCTAACTCTCCGTCTCGTCCTCGCCTCGTCTTCTGCTGTATCTCATTTCTTCAATTTTTTTTCCTTTCTATTTCTTTTAATACTTTTCCATCTACTTCTTTCTTATTATTATTATTATTTTTTCGCTTCTTTATGTTGTTATTATTATTATTAATGCTCCCGAACTTCTCCTTATATCTATCGTTATAATCACTATGATAACCATAATGATCATCATTGTTATTATTATTATTATCATTATCACCATTGTTATTATCATAATCATTATAATTGCCATCACCATCATTTTTTTTTTTTTTTTTTTTTGCTACAATCGCCATACCTCATTATCACAATCGTAATCATTAGGTTATTTTCCTGTCTTTATCACTATCATAATCATATTTATATCATTATCGTATTTGTTATAATCACCTTTTTATTACTATCATTATTATTATATGTATCGATACCAACATTAATGATGTAAGCTTATTTTCATTATCATTACAAGCATAATATCCATAACCATTATCATTATATTTATTTTATCATCTTTATTATTATATTTACCCCGCTCCTCTCTCTTCATGTCTTCGTTGTCTAAAGTTCTCTTTTATTTCATCTGTTCATCTCTTCCCTCCCCGTTCTCTCTTCTAAGTGTTTTTCTTTCTTTTTATTTTGTCTTCTCCAACTTGTCACACATTATTCTCTCTCCTTCCTTCTTTACTCCCTCTGTTTATATTCTTGTCATGCTTTCCAACACATTTTGTCTACAGCTCATCCTCCTGGCCTCGCACTCTTCATCCCTTCTTTCACGCGGATTTGCGTTCATTTACACACACACACATATACGTACACACAACTTCTTCCGTTAACTATACATACGTTATTTCATTAATGAGCTAATTTGATGGTACTAAAGAACCTACACAAGTTCAAGAATATAACCAATAAGCAAAAGATAACGATATTACCCTAAAAACAAACAGGGATGGCACCAACACGCAAAATACAGGGACAGGCAACAAACAAAGGACAATCCCACCGCCCCCTGACAAGAGACAAGCGCCAACCAACAAGCAAAGAGTGACCCGAGACCGAAGCGAGTCCCCGAAGCCCCGACCCGAAGACAGCTCGAGCGCGCAGGCCAAGGCAGCCGAGACGATCCCATTGCTCAAACATGGCAAAAAGATTCATTAGCAGCAGGTGAAAGGAGAAGGGGAAAAGGTTACAGACGCGGGTATGATGTTCAGGGGAGTAATAAAACGCTGCCACTTGATATATGCGGGAGATTCATATTAACTTGCTGTATATCACTACGATGAATAAATGTGCCTCCGTTTTTGGCGCCGCTTTTCCATCAGCGCGACTCTTGTTTGATTGCCGTCGTTCATTCGCTGTTTATACGACGTGATTCGATCAAGGTGAAGTGTGCGAAAGGGAAAACTCATCTATCTCTCGTTTGCTTTCTCTCTGTCTCTGTCTGTCGTCTGTTTGTCTGTCCATTTGTTTGGCTGACTGTCTGCCTGTGTCTGTCTGCCTGCCGCCTGTCTTGTATCTTTTTACCTGTCTGTCTCTCTCCTCTCTTACATACACACACAAGCCTTTTTCCTTCTCTCTCTCTCTCTCTCACTGTTTATTTTTTATTTTTTTATTTATTTTTACTGATAGCAAATCTATCAAAATGAGGGAGGCTGATTGACGAACGCCATTACATCCAACACCGTTGCTCTTCCAGCCCTTCAGGGAGAGCAGGCGTTCCTGAATCTCCCTGACAAACCCGCACTCGTCGTGGGTAAGTGCGCCATAGCATGTTGTAATTATCCATTCAGGTTATCTCTTTGATTTATGTACTAAATACCCGATATCTACTTCCATGAGTGCCATCAATTTCGTTCGCCATGATGTACGGCCCTCCATAACTTACGCCGAGGATTCCTGGACGGATAAACCAACCACCGTATATAATGTAAGATGTCCAATGCCGCCGCGATGTTATCCGAGCCTTCATAACATTTCTATATCCAGGCTGGCCGCGACGCTCCCCCGTACCTCATACAGAGCCCGGACGGAATACAAATACTCCATTATCCAACGCTGACGGAACCTCAGCGAGAATGATGTAAGATGTGGAGATAGGGTGATGCCTTATTTTATCTCTTGTTTTAAAAAACAACTGTAAACTTCAATACCTTTGATTGAAATGTTACCCTGCCTTATTGAAATAACAAGCAAGGTGCAGGTGCCGGAGAGTGATTATTACCCGTTTCCTGCGGCAGGGGCTCCTTGTTTTGACAGGACGAACAAGGGCTCGGGTCCAATTTGGGCTTCCCGCGTGCCTTGCATAACGCCTCCGAGATCGCCATTAGGAACATGTCCTTTGAGCAATGCGAGGGAAATGTGTCACGCGAAAATAAGTCGCCCCGCATGTGGCATCACCGGCGGCACAGTACAAGAAGCGAAGGGTTGGCCGCCAGCAACCATTTTTGGCCGGCGCTCCACAGGGGGTCTATTAGCCCATCTCGTACGGAGCTGACAACGCAATGGATGGATGCGAACAAGGGATGGACACACCGGTAGGTAATAGCCGCAGTCTCGGGGGAACTTGGCTCAGTTACCTGCGCAGACCAAGACCGTATGGGCTTCTTGGTCTCGCTCGGAAACGCCTTGGTCAGGACCGAGAGACTCCGATCTGGACCTGGAAATATGTTACAAATATCACAACTCTTGTATTCTTAACTAAATGAGAAGTCTCGGTCGAGTAAGACGAGGTAGAGTGGGCGGGCCAAGCGTGGGCGGCGAGGGTGTGGAAGCGTTTGGTTACCTCGTACACACCTGACGGCTCCTGGGTAGAGATCCTGAGGAGGGATTGGGTGGCGAGCGCTCGCGGTGTCAGCGGCAGGAGGAGGGAGGGGGGGGGGGTGCAAAGGGCCGAGGATCAGGCCCAATGCTCGAGCTTCTATGCCTAGAATTGGGTCATGATTGCGTCATTGCGAGATCAGTTTCATCGCTCTCCTTCTTCTGATGTTTTGTTTATAGTTTCCTAGACATATTTCAGGCTGTATTCAAACATGTCACATAAGCCTCTAAATCTTTCTATTGCTTGTCTCTGATTCTGCTCTTTCTCTACATATATGTATACACACCCATACATCCCCCCCCCCTCCAAACACAGACACAGACACACACAGCACACACACACGCGCGCGCGCACATATATACCTACATATGTATATATACATGTATATATAATATATATATATATATATATATATATATATGTATATATATATATATATATATATATATATATATATATATATATATATATATATATATACATGTCTGTTTTTTTGTGTATGTATAATGAGATATATATACATATATATATATATATATATATATATATATATATATATATATATATATATATATATATTTATATATATATATATATACATGTGTGTGTGTGTGTGTGTGTGTGTGTGTACAAATACATACACCCACATGTAAATATATAGATATACATACATATATTTGTAACCAGACCATCTTCAGTTTGGGGACGTTCAGTAGCTATTTACTCGGGGATCTTGCCTGGCCACATGAATACTGTTGGGGCTTGGTTTGTGAATGAATACACGGATCCTTTCTTTATTTTCTACATTTGCTTACTGTGACAAATTTTACAAAAATCACCTGGGACCGTATCAGCAGGAACCTAAATCAGAGTTAGCTCATAAGTGTATAAAATATAACATTTGCAGAATATATAACAAAACAATAGAAAAAGTGGCAGCCTTAAAAATACTCTATCTCCAAATGAAAATTCCGTTCCTGAGAAACTAAACCACAAAACACAGGCGTTATGGTAATATATATCAAAAATTACATAACATAAGCAACTTTTCTTTATCAGAAATGAGAATGTGGACCGATTCGGTGTTACGTCACGAGTCGGTGAAAACAAACCCGTCGCTCGCAGATACCTCGTTATCAGCGCGAGCGAAAATGGCGTATGAATGCTTAGATTCTTTGAAAACCGAAGCGAAAAGGCAATATAAATCAAAACTAGAAGCTGTGCAGCTATATGAACGTTCATACCATCTTTCTGCCGAAATTGGGATCGACAAACCTACGAAATATTGAATATCCCAACATCTAAGACTATTTGATCAACACACCATGCAATAAAATGATTTTATGATGGCATAATTTCCTACAATAATCTATGATTTTTAGCTATATAGGCTATTTTTTTGTGAAGTCAGTGCCATTTCTTAACATCATTTTTCTTCCTATTTACAAGGTGTTTACACAAAGGAGACAATGATGTCACGTAAAGGTCTACAAACGCACAACGCATTTTTCTCTTACCTTAGTAATTTGAGAAAGGCCCTCTCCAAGTATTTCATCTGCTAGACTCTATGACTTTTCAGACAGAAGCAACAGGAAGCTTTGGCTTCTTAAGAATGTTCGGCATCTCCTTGGCTAGGCTTCTTTTCTTCCTATTTATTTATTTTTTTTTTTTAATAGTATGACTGCTTTGTTTTTATCTAAAGGGCTGTGTTTGGGATAAAGTCTGGTGAGTTGGATCCGGGGATGATTTGCCTGTAAATCAAAAGTATGATAAATCAATTACAGAAAAAAAATGTAAAATTGCTGTTGTGATTTCTGGAGTGTATGACTGCTGCCAAAACCTAATGTCGGCAATGTTGACCTTGTTTGACCTTGGTAGATAGTGTAGATAGAGTTTGAAAGCTATTATCTGTCTCTAGAATTTGAAAAGGTGTAAAATATTATTATGTAATGAAAAGTTTCTTTTCGCGATCTGGGAATATATGATAGGTTGAACCTTTCTTTTCCATCATATTGTGGTTCGAACAACACAGCTCCTCGGCATTTTCACGCAAAGAAACTAGATTCTCGCAAAATTTCAGCGACTCTAAGCAAGCGCAGTGAGTTTTCGAACGAACGAGGGTTGATTTCACCGTTCTCATTACTAGGGGCGGTTGCTAGGCTTTTCCGAATCGGTCTATATAAAAGCCATATTATCATACAAGAAATCAAATTTTGATTTGGATTTAATTTTTTTCCACATATACTTGACAACTAATCATAAAAAGCACGGGGAATATCAAATACTGCATTGCTTCCACAAGGGCTCCCGACCTCGACTGTGGCAAATGAAACACATGATGGTGGCTCATCAGGTTTCTGTTTTCACCCAATCATAACACAGTAGTTTTCTTGTTATCATATCAGTCCTTACGCTCCGCGACAACATAAACCATTGGTAAAACAAACCTGTTACTGCTGACAGTCACTTCCAGCTTCAAAATTATAAAAACTGTTCATAAGTCCCGAGCACGTCTGCAACCATGTTCATTGAACCGCCTCCTCTCTCGCGTCAGTGACGCGGTTCCCACAATGCACCAGCGCAAGCGCGCGAACTTCAAATATACCATTCAAACTATGATACGCACACACACACACACACACATACATGCATATATATATTTATATATATAGACATATATAGACATATATATATATATATATATATATATATATATATATATATATATATATATATATATGTGTGTGTGTGTGTGTGTGTGTGTGTGTGTGTGTGTGTGTGTGTGTGTGTGTGTAAACATATATATGTATATATGTATACACACATGTGTGCATGTATGTATATATGTGATGTATATATGTTTATGTATGTACACAGGCATATACAGATAGATAGATAGGTGAATAGAAAGACAGATAGATAATTTGATAAATACATACATGGATCGAATACACACTGCAAGCAAAAGAAAAAGTACTCCGAAATTCACACAACCCCATTTTTGTCATTACCTTAGTAGCGGGCGGCAGGTATGTTTTATGTGAATCGACTTAAAGGCCCTTAATTAGATTTTGGTTAAGCAGAAAGCGCTCCGAGGCCCCCGCGTAGGCACACCCTCATCGCTTCACTAGGCAGTTATACACTACTGTTAATAGGAAGAAAATGTCCTCCTTTGGATACAGTAACGAGTGTCTAAGTGCAAATGGGAATATTATGAGGGTAAGGTCGTGCTGGGAGACGCTGTTATGGCCGGGAAAGAACCCTGCTGAAGGCGGGGCTGGCGGAGGAGGGAGAAGGGTGTAGGAGGAAGAGGAGGAGGGAGCGGAGAAAGAAGAAGAGGGGGGAGGAGGAGGAGGGGGGAGAAAGATGGGGAAGAAGAAGGAGAGAAGGAGGAGGAGAGGGATGATGGTGATGATGATGATGATAATGAGGAGGAGGAGGAAGAGAAGGAAAAGTAAGAGGAAAGGAAATAGGGGAAAGGACAACGAGGAAGAGGATGGAGGGAGAGAAAGGAGAAAGGGAAACGGAATATGTAGAGATAATGGACGAGTGACAATAAGTGGCTGAGAATGGAGACATATATATATATATATATATATATATATATATATATATATATATGCATATATATACATATATATACATATATATATATATATATATATATATATATATATATATATATATATATATATATATATATACACTCACACACACACACACACACACACACACACACACACACACACACACACACATATATATATATATATATATATATATATATATATATATATATATATGTATGTATATAATTATATATACATATATAATTATATTTACATATATGTATATATAAATATATATATATATATAATTATATTTACATATATGTATATATATATATATATATATATATATATATATATATGTGAGTGTGTGTGTGTGTGTGTGTGTGTGTGAGTGTGTGTGTGTGTGTGTGTGTGTGTGTGTGTGTATGTATATATATATATATATATATATATATATATATATATATATATATATATAGAGAGAGAGAGAGAGAGAGAGAGAGAGCGAGAGAGAGAGAGATTGACTGATAAGTGTATACATAGATAGATAGATAGAGATAGAGAGAGGGGGGATGAAGGGAATAGAGGGAGAGCGATACGGGGAGAATAATAATAAGAAAAATTAAAGACAGAAAGAATGCTATTACTAATACTAATACCAATATTAACAATAATGATGATAATAATAATGATAATGATAACAATGATAATGATAATGATAACAATGATAATGATTAAGATAAAAGTAATGCTAATCATAATTATGATAAGAGTAATAGTTTATGAAAATGAAAATAACAATAATAGTAGTAATGCTAATAACAATAATAGTAGTAATGATAATAATAGTATTTCATAGCTATGACAATG